>NC_052514.1:1877054-1951109 GCF_014356525.2 Nilaparvata lugens | reverse complement strand
TCTCAACAGTGAAGGCCTACTATGGGCAAGAGTTGAACAGTTCATTCCCATGAACTCCAATGAGACTATCCCGTCCCAATAAGAAGGCCGGGGTGAGTTGGGAATAGGCCCAATAGAACTCGTTGAAATTATACAGAGTGACACAGAATAACGATAACTAACTATTATTTAACGAAAATCCTAAATATGTACAGCATTTATTTAGGATTTTCGTTGAATAATAGTTATATATCAATTAGCATTATTTGAATAAATGCATTCTCTCTTTAATTCCATCTGTAAACTGGTTGGCCGCTATGGCTTCGTATAAATGAGCGCTGCTATCGCAGAGATTGTCAGTTTGGTGTAAGGGTAAAGCATTCCTGACTAGCAATTGGGAGGTACCGGGTTCGATTCCCGGGCTGGCAACTAATTTTTGGATAGTAGTTTCTCATCGATTTTCCATCTAGCTGTAACCCTGTTGTCAATGTCTGCAGTAGCAGAAGTCTTCGGGGTGATGTACAGCATTTATTTAGGATTTCGTTTAATAATAGTTTTATCTATCAATTGCATTTGAATACATGCATTTTCTGTTCAATTCCATCTGTAATAACGATAACTTTTAAAAACACCATTTTCAAGAGAGTATTCGTGCAGGAGGAAGCCATCTTGAAGAAGTAATTGTCAAAAAGTGATAGATGTTATTAATATTTCTCAAATGGCTTGAACTTTACATTAGTTTGAATAAAATCATTTTTGCCCTTCCCACTAATGTTTTATGGCGTTTTTGGAAGTTCCCATTATTCTGTGTCACTCTGTATTTCACCGGCCACTGACTGTTATCCCAGAATACAGTCATATAATTTGAGATTCCATTCGATAAATATCAATGCAGTCCATTGTACCCTCTGTCGCTGGTTTTGCAAACTAATATTAGTAATGATTTCACTGTATTTTACTGTAGGTTAACTGTAATAATATTATTAATGTGGTAACAATATATCTGTGATATTTTTTCAACCACATCATTTTTATGTGGTATCCTCCAAGCTAAATTATGAAGTCAAGAAAATTCTGTACTTCGCTCGTTATATAATTGCAATCACTAACTGGAGTTTCCAATTTGAATTTATTTATTTATTTATTTACAATGCAAATGGACTAATGTAATAACATGGAAGGATAAAATAATAAGGTAGTCCTTGTGCTATTTTTCTTCCAAATTTATAAGTGACAAAGTCCAAGATAAGGTTAGAATTTCACGTGTACAATTTTTATGAAATTTACATCCTCATTTAAAATTGTATTCACATCCTTGTTGGAATTTATCATAATTGAATTTAATCCTCATTAATTTATTTCTAACACATTCATTTTCTGTATTGTTTCTTTAGTTTCAGTAATTCAGTAGTGAATTATATTAAGGAATTACTTACATATCTTGAAACAGCTTGTCGCCCTCTGAAAACAATAAAATATGTTTGATAAGAATGTTAATAGTTGAAGGATTTGAAAATTAATTAAAATTAATACACGATTGGAACATGATGATTGGAGTAGTAAACACTAATGTAAATGGAGAGTTAATCAAATAGAAAAAGCTGAGAAAAATTATTGAACTAAATCACACACACTCAACAAATCACACAATTAATTTCTGCATGACTGCATGTATTCTCAGTTATGACTTCTTTCAGAACTACCCTTTCCCACTAACCCATTCTTCCCTTACAACAAACCCTTACAAACTCAACAGACCTATTACAAACCCTTCAACCTTGACCTATTATCCGATTGGATGAGCTGGACCAAGGCCCATGTAATTGGGGCATACAGCATGGGTAGACTATTATGATTCCCATGTAATTAGGGCATGGGTATTTGTTTAGCAGTTACCCCGTCTCTCTCTATTTCATGAGAATTCCACCTATGACTTCTGAACTCCTCTAATAAGTGTGGAGTCTGCTGTGATGTTAACCATGGTTCCCACGCAGCATGGAAAGAGAGGAAAAGAGAGAGAGAATAGAGTGAGTCAAGGAATGAGTGAGAGTGAGGCGGATGGATAGAGATAGAGTGAGAGAAAGTGAGGGTGTGTGAGAGTGTGGGAGAAAGAGAGAGAGTGTGTGAGAGAGGGTGTTAAGAAAGGAGTGGAAGTGAGGCAGATATATAGAGAACGAGTGAGTGAGAGAAAGTGAGTGAAAGAAGGTGTGAGAGAATGAAATCAGCAGTCAAGTGGAACTTCAGTGAAGGCTCATTTGAGTGTCTGCTTCTCACTGACTTCAGTTTATTCTCATATTTTCTTCTTCTTTTTCTTTTTCTTCTTCTCTTCTACTTCTTCTTCTTCTTCTCCACCTTCTTCTTCTTCTTCTTCTCCTCCTCCTCCTCCTCCTCCTCCTTCTTCTCCTCCTCCTCCTCCTTCTTCTTCTTCTTCTTCTTCTTCTTCTTCTTCTTCATCTTCTTCTAAGGAAGAAGGAAGAGGGATTTTCAAATGGGAGAGAGAAAGAGGAAGAAATAGAGTAGAAATTCTGAGAAATATTGTAATGGGGGTAGAGACAAAAGATTGTAGTAGAGTAGAAAATAGGAAAAGCAGTAAATTATTGAAAAATAGCAGGTAGCTCGTGCTCTACAAGAGTCCATTTCATAACTTGAAAAACTGGAAACTTGATCGAGTAGAATCTTGAAGAGTTTTGAGAAGGCCTAGAAACATCCTCAGTCAATTAATAATCTATATGCAAAATTCCAAATTAACCAGTTGAGTAGTTGAGACGTGATGATGCGACAATAGTTATTTGTGCAACTAGTGCGCAATGTGACAGTTTGCTGCACCGAAAGAAACGTTGGAATGGTTTTTTGAGTGCAGCAGAGGAACTTTGCGCACGTATTTCACATTAAGTTTTCCTACAGTTACCATGAATATGAAAAGTGGGTAATTATGGGTAAAATTGCCTGAAATCCATCAAATGGTTTTCTGTGTAATTTTATTATTGATAAAAACCTAATCCTAAAATCCTAAGGTTCCGTTGTCCTTGGTTATAATAATAATGAATAAAATTAGCGCGTTGTGCTTGGTTGCACCTCTGCTCACTATAGCAGCCACAGCAGTCACTGTTACCAACTTCATTTTGATTTTGCTGCACTGTTGCTCCATATAACCTACTAAGTATTTTGCGTTGCCATGTTGCAAATCTTGAGTGCAGAAAAATTTTTCCCGCACTAGAGCGGAAAAGTGATTCTTTGCGTTCTGTAATCAGTGTAGCAATGGCCACTTTTCAACGTAACTGTAGGAAAATAACTATTCCCGCACTAGAGCGGAAAAGTGATTCTTTGCGTTCTGTAATCAGAGCAGCAATGGCCACTTTTCAACGTAACTGTAGGAAAACATAATTATTCCATCCCGTTATAAGACATTTTTCCTTTTATTATAGTAAACATGAAATATTTGAAAGTGTCTGGGAGTTGAGAATAAGTAAGTGTAAATAAGATTGTAAATGGCTAAAGCATTATTGAGACTAATAGCCTCCTATAAGCTAGATTGTTGAAAATACAATTGATAGATACATTATGTATGATTTGATACAAACAATAAATTATAATTTTGTTGAATAATAGGTTCTTTTCTACTTATTCAATTTTCATGGATAACTGGTCTATCATTCTATGGAATCTACGTATCTCTATAAAGGACTTTATTTATTTATACATTGATACATAGACTACAATATAATTCTCCACTATGAATGATTGTGGGAGGAACAACAGGCTTAAAGCCCAAAACTGCTCCTTCCCCAAATCTAGATAGAAATTGTCCAAAAATAGGTTATGTCTACAATTCATGATTTTTGTCTTATTTTGAGTCCAAAATATTCATAAAAAAAGAATTTAGAATTTACAAAAGTAGAAAACTAAACTGAATAAGAATACTCCACTAAATCAGCACTGATAACTGAAAAATAATGTATTAATAATTGAAAATTTAAAAACTTGAAAAGAAACTGAAACTTACTCTTATAATAATTCTCTGCAAACATTTTCTTCTGAACAACCAATATTTTACTAACATTGTAAGCTAACAAGGCAATCTATCCATGGTTACAATCCCCTATACCTTATTCGCCAATTCCTACTAATAATAATCCGAAAATGATTTACGACCTAGTAATATAACGCACGGTAAGCCTTCATCTTTTTCTGAACCTGGTCATTTTTTCTCATTCTTGACATTATTTCTCCTTCATATATTTTCTTCCCTTTTCCCCCTCACTCTTTCCCCAATCTTCACTATTCTCTTGTCTACAGACTGTCTTTCTCAACATCTTATCATTCCATATTTTTCCCTTTATTACCTAGTTTCTCTCCTATTCTCTTTCTCTTTTGCTAGAGAGTTAGTGGGGGAGGATATTTTCAATATTCTTTCCGAAGAATGGACATTGATATGTCCAAAGCTCCGCCAATTTATGTAGATGCATATCAATATAATTATCTATAGTTATTATATTACAAATTGCTTTTTCATATCATATACAGTTCAATAATTATTTTCTTAGTCTATATTATGTAAATTCATCTATAATTTTGCTGTATTGTAAGCAATTGTATATAAGACTAGTGTATAAGCCAGTATATATTGTAATCTACGTAAATAAAGTACTCAATCAATCAATCCTCTACCTAGTTGTCTTTTCACCTATTCTCTCTCCTTCTTTCTCCAGTTGTCCTTTTTTCTATTATCTGTCATCCTTCATCTAGTTGTCCTCTCTCCTATTCTCTTCCCCTCTTCACCTAGTTATTCTTCCTCCTATTCTCTCTCCTTCTTGACCTAGTTCCCTCTCCTATTCTCTTATGTTTTCCACATAGAAGCCCTTCTCCAGTATCTCTTCATATCATCTTCTTCCTTGTTCTGCCCTTTCCGAAATTATCATCATTCTCTCCATCTCACTCTCTCTCTCAATCACTCTCTCTCTCTCTCTCTCTTATTTTTATATCACCGACTGTCGAAAGTTTTATTAGAAATCTGTTGCAAATAAAAAACATGTTTTATGTTGGGGCACACCTTTCATCATTTGGAATTCAACTAATAAAAAAAAACTAGGGGTTGTGTTGATGTTATACTATTTACAGTTTTGATGTTCAATGGAACATGGGGTGCAGGTAGAAAACAGGGGAGAAAAGATAAAAGAACAAGAATGAAGAGAAGAAGAAAACGAAAAAGTAGAAAAAAAGAAGAAGAAGAAGAACTTGCTCCCTTCTGTCACATACCACACATCGACATTGTTTCTAGCTTTGAGGTTTTTCCTCTTCAACTTTTTTAGTTTTGCTCCTTCACTCTCACTTCCTCTCTGTCTTCCTCTCTTTGTTCCTCTCTCTCTCCCATAATCATACTCTCTCACTCTATCTTTCTGTTCATCTTTGTCTCAAACGAAAAACATCCCTCTCTTCAGCAGACAATCTGTAATAAATTGGATTCGTTTGTTTTTTCTTTCTCATCCCTTTCTGGTGAGAGACACAGGCTGGCCACCCTAACCACATCAATCACAAGGAGGTTGACACATATTTTACATATAGATTTGCTACATTGTTTTCTGGTTTCATCCCTTCACCCTCTGCTTTATCAGAAAGGTGAGTCTCTCCAGACACAAACCAATATAGTTTGTATATTAAAAAATATATATACTAAAAGAAACTACTAAAAGAATGAAAAGAATACTAGAGAATGTTCTAAATGAAAATATACTGAAGAGAGACAATTTGATGGTATATACCAATATAATAGTACTATTTATACAAGATAAATTTTTATATATTTTTTATTTCTCCTTGGTAACTCTGAGCGATGAAACTTCATTTCAACTTCGAGGAAAATTGGTTTCAGGTTGAGAGTTCAAACTTAAAAAAATTGGAAACTTGAATTACTGGAATCTTGGAGGATGTAAAATGGGCCTATAATAATCCTCGATAAATTATCTATATGCAAAATTCCAATTCAATCAGTTGAGTAGTTGAGACGTGATGATGCGTCATTCGTGAAATTCCTATCCCTTACGTGTATAAGCCAGTTCTTTATTTTATTATATTCTAAAAAATAATGGGAACAAATACAATTATTCATAAATAAGTAAACATGGGGAAAATACAAAACTATAACAAGAAAGAAAGGTTGAGAATATTGATATGAAGGGATAAGTTGTGTTAAAATTCGAGTTAAAAGTAGTATAACAGAACTGCCTGGAATTGTGGTGTTAACTAGAAATTATTCTCACCAATTTTTTGTGTGAGTTATTTTTATTTGTAAGTTTTTATTATTTGAGTTAATGACTTAATCATGTTCATTTGACTATAGAATTTCTACTGAAGTCACCTATCAAACTAGTAAACAAAGATCGAGGTACCAAAGATCTTCTTACTCTTGTCTCTAGTATAAAAAGCTGTAAGATTCCAGATTCATCAACTAGACAACTCTTGTTTATCATGTTGTAAACGATATGTGAGATAATATGTTGACCAAAAATGACTATGGCCGATTTCAGTGCCATGAATAAATTGCTGGAAGATTACTAAAAGCTTCTCCAGTAGACCAGTTCTAATCTATCTTCATCTTATTACTATCTTCTTCTTTTCTTCTCTATTTAAAAATATTTCTCATCTTTCTCTCCTTCTGTCCTATTCCATCACATTCTTTCTTTCTCTATCTTCTCCCATATATTCTCCTCTGTGCTTCATCCTACTGCTTCCTCATATTATATGTTCTCTCCCTTCTTTTTTACTTACAATTTTTTTAAATTTATCTTCATATTGTTTCAATCTTGATCTGATCTCATTTATATATTTCTTCTTTTTTTCTTCTTCTTCTTCTTATCCTTATTTTTCTTCTTCTTCTTCTTCCTCTTCTTCTTCTTCTTTTTCTCCTTCTTCTGTGTTTCCCCATCAACGTCTTCGTCCTTCTACCCTCCTCTATTTTCTCCTATCTTTCTCTACCTTCCTCTACCAATATGAAAATCTTTCGTCTCACTCTTCTTCCAACGTATTCAGTCGTATTCTTTCATCTTTTATCTTCCTCGTTTTATTCTATCTTTCTCAATGCTCCTCAACATCCTCATTCCTCTATCACTCTATCCTCATTCAAAAGTCTCACTCTATCCTCTTCTTCAGTCTCAAAATTAATTTCTTAAGAGTAATTTCAAGAGAATCAAGTTCAACTTTAAAAGTAAACTCTAAAGACAGATATAAAAAATACTCTTTTTCTCTCTCAAAATTAATTTATTTCATGCTAGAAGTATTTATCAATTTCCTTATTTTCGCATTTCGCTTGTAAGGTTTGTAGCCATATTGTTTTTTTTTACTTCTTCGATCCTATCCGTCCATCCTATCCATATCCGTCGATCCTATCCATATATTCCATCAAAAATGTTGTATTTATTTCCCATCAGATCTTTGTTATTTTACATTTTAAGAATGATCTACTTTTAAGTTTATTCAACTATTCCACTTATTATCATTATAATTATTTATTTTTTTTTACTTTTTCATTTAAAATATAGTTTTGTTTTTATTTAGTTTACTGAGTATTGCTTGTTAAATTACAATTTAGTATTGTATTGGAGGGTTAAGTGTAAGAGAGGGCCGACTGCGCCCTAACTTCGCCCTCCCAGGTATAAAATAAAGGCAGTCATTCTATTCTATTCTATTCTATTCTATTCTATTGATTCTATTATTCTATTCTATTCTATTCTATTCTATTCTATTCTATTCTATTATTCTATTCTATTCTATTCTATTCTATTCTATTCTATTCTATTCTATTCTATTCTATTCTATTCTTCTATTCTATTCTATTCTATTCTATTCTATTCTATTCTATCTATTCTATTCTATTCTATTCTATTCTATTCTATTCTATTCTATTCTATTCTATTCTATTCTATTCTATTCTATTCTATTCTATTCTATTCATTCTATTCTATCTATTCTATTCTATTCTATTCTATTCTATTCTATATCTATTCTATTCTATCTATTCTATTCTATTCTATTCTATTCTATTCATTCTATTCTATTCTATTCTATTCTATTCTATTCTATTCTATTCTATTCTATTCTATTCTATTCTATTCTATTCTATTCTATTCTATTCTATTCTCATTTCTCCTCCGTGTTTCTTCATGTATCTCATGTCTCTCTCGTTGTATTCAGTCCAAAATGATCTGGATGAAGAACAAGAATTTAAAAAGAGAGAAAAAAGAGTCAAAAACACGGTCGTTACTTGTTTTTGATGTTGATAAACAACTAACTGACCACCCAGAAATAAATATGCGGTGACATTCTATCTGTCTTCTGTGCCATGAATCTGGTTGCAACAAAAAAAAAAAAAGAAATAGATGAAGAAGAAGAAGAAGAAGAACAAGAACAAGAAGAAGAAGAAGAAGAAGAAGAAGAAGAGTTTGCGGTCACTGTTGAAAAGCAGGATGTCCAGGATGAATAATAATAATAATGTGGTATGTGGTAGCAGGTTGGCGCTTGGAGATGATTTATGCTATGTTTATGCTATCCATGCTCAGTTGTGAGATGATTTATGTAGGAGACGAGTTCAGTTACAACGTTATGCTATGTTGAAAGAAGAAGATGCTGTCTAAAAGATATGGCATTTGAATAACACACAAAAAGGATTATCAGTAGTTTCATTAAAGACTAGCGGTCAGGCTCGCTTCGCTCGCCAAATCCGTCCAGCAAGGAGGCTGGACCCCCGACTGGATCGTCCACAAATGAGATCAGCGGGCTCGCTTCGTTCGCCTGCATAATGTGAACATTTTCTGTCTATTACTTGATGGCATATTCGTCTAGCCAGGGGGCTCCTGAAACCCCGACTGGATCGTCCGCAAATGAGATCAGCGGGCTCGCTTCGTTCGCCTGCATAATGTGAACATTTTCTGTTTATTACTTGATGAAAGAACTGAGAAAACGCAAAGAAAACGCTAATTTTGGTCGAATCTTTGGCGTTATTTCAAATTCCTTCTAACACAAACATATTACACCCCAGCTGAGCTTCTGTAGTAAATTCGAACATTTTCTGTTCATTATTTGTTCTCGATAAAGCTGAGAAAGTGCAAAAAACGCAGATTTCGGGCGTGTCTTTGACGTTATTTCAAATTCCTCCTAACATCCCAACACAACATTATTACACCCTAGCTTAGCTTCTGTACTAAATTTGAACAATTTCTGTTTCATGTGTCTCGATAAATCTGAGAAAAAGCAAAAAAAACGCTGGAAAAACGCTAATTTTGGGCGTATCTTTGACGTTATTGCAAATTCCTTCTAACACAACATTATTACACCCCAGCTGAGCTTCTGTACTAAATTTGAACATTTTCTATTCATTTGATCTCGATAAAGCTGAGAAAACGCTGGAAAAACGCATATTTCGGGCGTATCTTTGGAAATTTTGCCAAATCCGTTCTTAGTACGCCTCTAAAGGACCAACTGAGCATACCTACCAAATTTGAACGTTTTTGGTCCGGTAGATTATTAGTTCTGCGAGTGAGTGAGTGAGTCAGTGCCATTTCGCTTTTATATATTATATAGATTCCGATAAGACCATTCCAATGTTATATCATTGAAAAATCTACTTTGTGAAATTAATTATAAACTGAAAATATTGTGAAGTGAACAACTACAAGACTTAACCTATCTCGGACTATGTGTAACCGTATCTAAATTTGGGAGAGGAATAGCACAAGGTTACCTCATTTTTTCTCTCCCTATCATTTTCTATGATGTACTTGTATGAATCAATGAGGATTAAAGAATAAATATTGAGTAAATATTAAATAATTTTTGTACAGTAGCACTCATCTAATTTCCATCTATCTGTTTACCCTGTTGTCAATATTTGCAGTAGCAGAAGTCTTCTGGGTGATTTACAGCATTTTATTGGGATTTCCGTTCTATGATAATTATCAAAGAATTTAAATAGATATAGACCCACAATGCCTATGCCTTCCCAATGATAGCTCTTACTTGAAATTGAAGGCCGCCATTGGGGTATTTTAGCACGTGATATTATATCTATATATGTGTAATATTATAGATTACAAAGGCATTAGTATGTAATAATCTTATAGGTTGCCCCCTCAATGGCCCATTTCAATTCCAAGTACGACACTAGCGCTGCATGTGAGTCTATGCATCTTTTGAGTCTTTGATAATTATAAGAGAACTAGCCGTCAGGCTCGCTTCGCTCGCCATATCCGTCTAGCCAGGGGGCTCCGCCCCCTGGCCCCCGACTGGATCGTCCAAGAATGAGATCAGCAGGCTCGCTTCGCTCGCCTGCATTTTTCATTTGAGCATTTTTATCATATGTTAGAACAATCCAGTCGGGGGTCCAGACTAAACGTCTGGCTAAACGGATATGGCGAGCGAAGCGCGCCTGACGGCTAGTAATATAATATTCCCAGGATTGAAGTAGCACAGTGCCCAATCCATTCTTCCGCGATAAATGCATTCAAATCTTCAACCTGGTGCCAACCTAACAAAGTCAACTCAACTTAATGCCAACCTGACCAAAATATTAATTTAGTAACAGTTAACAACTGTTTCGAAGAGGTACTCTATCTAGATTATAGTTCTATAGTAAACATAATTATGATATGGATTTCAATTATAATTAAGAGATTAGGAGAAGAAGAATATACATGCTAAAAGACGAGCTTTAAACCCTTAAAAACACCCTTAGAGTAAAATATTGCCTAAAGATGTTCTCTAGTGCGCCTCTAAAGAGCCAACTGAACATACCTACCAAATTTGAACGTTTTTGGTCCGGTAGATTTTTAGTTAGAGAGCGTGAGTGAGTGGTGAGTGAGTGAGTCAGTCAGTCAGTCAGTCAGTCAGTGAGTGAGTGCCATTTCGCTTTTATATATATAGATAAAGAATATCTCAAAAGAAAGAATATTGAGAGAATAGTTCATGAATGTTGGAAAAGAAGAACTAAAATTTCAAAAACAAATAAAATAATTATCCAAATCAAAAGCCTACTTCTCAACTAATCCCGAACAACATTTGACACCTGAATGATATCAACACAATCCATAAAAAGTTGTTTCAGTTATTCACATCTCATGCTCCATTACATCCACTCAAACTATCTTCTATTTATCTACTATTCTAGGTTTGATTGGCATCTTCCATCTCATTAATTCTGTTTTCTATTTCAACCGGCCATAAATTCTATCTCCCTATCCACTGATGATACTACACCACTAAGTAGGTCCCCTTGTTTTCAGTGGGTTTTTTATTTAGCTGTACATAAATGCCGAACAACTTGTTTACATATCAGGTACACACTACACCAGCTTCTTCTTCTTCTTCTTCTTCTCCTCCTCCTCCTTCTTTTGCTTCTTCTTCTTTCTCTACTCCTTCTTCTTCTTCTTCTTCTTCTTCTTCTTCTTCTTCTTCTTCTTCTTCTTCTTCTTCTTCTTCCTCTCCAATTTCCATTTTCTCACTGAAACTGGTTGACAGACAGTGTGTGTGTGTGTGGGCAGTGAAGATATTTTTCAAGATTCCGTTTTTTTTATCTTCTACAGACGCATTAAAGCTCATTAGTGGTGTCCGGCAGGATGAAAGGAGAAGGAGAAAGCGAGGAGTGGAAGGAGATAAGGTGAGAGAGAGGGTGAGAGAGAGGAAGAGAAGAGTAAGGAGACGAGGTGATTGTTTTCGTTTGATACAGAGCATCATCAGGATGACAGTTTGATGACAGTCTTCTTTCCGAGTTGATGATCTTGCTAACTACTCTTGTCTCAGAGTCAACTACAGTGAGGTCCACGTTATAATGTCGGTGGAAAAAGATAGTATAACAGCGTTGCCGATCACCGCCTAAGTATAAGTACAACGTTTCTCTGATAAGGTATATTATAAGCGTATTATAGTATCTTAAGTCACAGGGACGGGAAGGGCCGTTTTGCAGGCGAGAATGATGTTAGTCTAGTCGGCTAACGCCTCGACTAGAATTTCATTCGAGCACTGTAAAAGACATTGACGTCCAAGCAACATACACTATTTTTTGTTCATAACAATCTAGAAAAGAATAATTGAGAAAGAGAAAACATTACCTGCTTGTGCTGACATTACTACATGCATTCTATAAGCATAACCTAGTTTACAAGTTTGGAATCTGGAATTTCTTGATTGTAGTTGACAAAATTTCCACCTGGAGGCCTAAAAGGAGGCTCTAGGAACGAACAGTTTTGCTGTTCCAAATTCGGAACTAGGAAACATACTCGATTGTAAAGAAAACTGTATGATTTTATTACAGTATAGTATGCTGTAATGAGAATCATATGTTCATTTGTTCTACAATCAGCTGTTTACCGGCTTGATTTCATGCATGTAAAACAGATGAAATTGAATGACTATGAAAAAATATGTATTATTCTTCCAGTATATTAAGTTTAAAATAGGACTATGTGTAATATTATCTTAAATTGAGAGAGGAATAGCACAAGGTTACCTCATTTCTTCCCGCCCCATCATCTTGATAATGAAGTTATTGTATTAATCAATAAATAATGAAGGATGAAGTATGGTATATTAGTAGTACCATATGAAGCGTAAGGTATATCAAGGTATTTTCAGGTGCAGTATATGAATAATTGGTTCAAATACAGCTCAATATACATTCCCCCCAAATCAATATTCTATCCTATCATAACTATCCAGAATATCAGATAGGCCTTATAATAGCCTATATCTAATATCCATCTCTCAAATCCAAATGATAGGTATTTCCTGTTCCATTTCCTTATTCCCATCATTCCTGGAAGCAATCTCAATTCCGTATTCCCAGAACCGTGTTCCCTTCATCACTGGTAACTACTAAAATTCACAACAGTATTGTTCAAATGAGGAACCTAAATGCTATTCAATAGAGAACACTGACAGAAAAAACTGAATCCAACTTCGAATCCAAACTCCCAGCACCCCAAATTCGCCATATAAATTCCATGCAAGTTTAACAAGCATTTAGGAGCTAGGAAGTTGTACTGGCGAAGTTAGGGCGACTGTCCTCTCTGCATTATTGCAATTCAATGCCTGCGCTATCATGGCCTGAGATCTTTGTGTGGGATGTATTGGGAGAAGGGTTGCCAAAACGCGAAATTGAATTTTCCCCGTTAGGTAAATGGGTCTTGGGGAGGAATAATTTACAGGTGTAGCACTGGGAGAGATGGTTTGAGTTGTAAGGGTTATGAAGTTATGTTTAGGGGCAAAATGTGACGTAGATTAGTACCTAATGTTGGTAATGACCTAGAATAACCACTCTATCTACTGTATCTATAAATCATCTATGGATGATAGCATAGCCACCTCTAATACAAGGCCTTGGCCTACGATATTGCAACGTCGCAGTGTAGGCCTAGAATCTAATACTAATACATGATTGGTGAAGAAGATATGGAAAAACACCAGCTGATCTTTTTCATCAATCATGTAAGTTATCATTTTAGTTCTACACAGCGACGTTGCAACATCTTAGGCCAGGGTCTTGTATTAAAGGTGGTTATGACGATAGTTTTAGTACATACATTTTTTGGACTCAAAATAGTGTGTGAATTAAGTTATCATTTACATAACCTCTGGACTGTGTATTCCAAATTAAGGTTTAAAGCAGTTTTGGGCGAATACCTGTTGTTTTTACCTGAATTGTATCTATTGTCTATGAATAAATGAATGAATGAATGAAATGAAGTTTGTAGGCTTGTTTTAACAATGGGATCAAAGAAACAATATTATTCTCAAATCGACCTTTTCTAAAGAAAAGATTCTCGAATTGTTTCTCTCAACGATGAAGTTATTTCATTTTTCACAAGATGGAGGAATATATTCCTTGATATTTTCGCTTTGCTTTCGTTGTCATTTTCGGAAAAATATTTTTCATGAACAGGAAATCCCGAGATTAGAGAGCTCAGCTATGATTACTATACTATAAATAGTATCTATCTATCTATATATATAAAAGCAAATTGGCACTGACTGACTGACTCACTCACTCACTCCCTCACCCGCAGAACTAAAAATCTACCGGACCAAAAACGTTCAAATTTGGTAGGTATGTTCAGTCAGCCCGTAGCAGGCTTGTGCGCTAGTGTCGATTCGTCCAGCTGTTTGCCTTGCCATCTTTTCTAGCCAGTCATCTTGTTCTTGTTCAGTCGTTCTTGTTCGTTTTGTCTTGTCTTGTTGTGAAGACCGAGTTTGTATTTGTAATGTAATTTCCATCGGAAATTTCTAGTAATTGATTGTTTAAGTGTCGTGTGTGTGGATTATAAATATAACATCGTAAATAGTGTTAAATTGAATTAATTTGCATCAGTTTTGAATTTATAAAGAATCCAGTTTGAGCTTCGTTCGGAATATAGTACAGTATACGGAGCCTGCAAGTTGAACACGGAAAACCAGCCTGGAAGCGAAAACCTATCTTTTTCCCAGATTTCTTTCCACCCCTGAATCTGACCAAAACACCTAATAAAGGCTTCGAAGGGCAAGTAGACAAAATTGGATTAAATCTGGTGAGTTTTTGCTCTTTTTATTGTTCATTAATGCAGAGTTTAACTGTACCAATAACCTGGCTCAAATTGAAGATTAAATTTTGCTCCTCGTTTCTATTTGATAAATTGAATAGTAAATTACAGTCCACTGGTAGCTCTAGCCTGAGCTTTGTTCAGAACATTTCTGGCCTCCGAACCGTGATGAATTTAAATTTGTAATTTGTTGATTAATTCACACACATTAGATTTAAGCAATTTCGTATTTGTCCAATGTTGGCATGTTCAGAATGGTCTGATCTATGCACAACTTTAGTTTGTTGTAGCCTTGTTCTAGAGCAAGGTTTCTTGTCAATTTGTATTTGTCTGAAATTAAATTTATTTCAGTTAAAATTGTAATTTTCCTGAAACTAGGCTCATTGTGCTCTTTTCTCAGGAATTTGTTTGTTGGATTTTGTATTGTCCATTTTGTATTGTACATGTTAGTGAAGGTTAATCACAGCATGATTTTGTTTGTTCAATTCAACAAGTTATCGTTTGTTTGTGAGTTGTTGGAAGAACATTATCTAATCATATAGTTTTGTCTTCAGCAGTAACTTGTCTTGTGAATTGATAATCAAAGTTTAACTTTGATAACTTACTAGTCGTGATTTTTCCTTCCATTTAGTTTTGAACTCATTCTTGTTTTTTTGTCTGTTGTTTGTATTGTCGGGGCTGAATTGTTTTGTGTATGAGTTCAAGATGGAGGAAAAATTACAGAAACAAATCATTGTGCATCGCGCTAAACTGGAACAATTGTATGCCAGATTGCAAAGATTTATGAACTGTCTAAAAATGTCTCTGATCCAAAAGTTGCTGAGCAATTTTTAGTGTTGTATCCTCGGGTGTCTCAGACCATTTCGGATTATGAAAAGACAGAATTAGTGGTTAATGAGTTGGAACTTGAGTTGAATAAAGACTATGTTGTAGCATTCAACGACTCACATCTAGATCTGTTTCAGTATATTGAAGTAGCGGCTAACACTCTCAAACAGAAAGAGGCGACTGATGCTATTGCTCAATCTTCGGCAGCTTCAGCAGCTAGTGCACAGCCGGTCGTGTCCGAGTCAGTACTGCCCAAAATCGACCTTCCAAAATTTGATGGGAACCAGACTCAATGGTCGGTGTTTTATGAATTATTTAAGGCATTGGTACATGACAACAAGAGTTTGAACGATCAGCAGAAGGTCCAATATCTTGTAAGTAGACTTACTGGACAAGCAGCAAATATTTGTCGTCATTTGCCACCATTGGCTAATAATTATCTAATAATTTGGCAGGCATTATTGACCCGCTATAACGATCCACGAGCGCAAGTCGATGCCTATTTCAAACAAATTTTTGAATTTCGTCCAATAAAATCAGAATCAAAGGCAGGTTGTATTGCGATTTTGGATGGGTTTTGCAGTTCCATCAATGCAGTGAAGAGATTGCGACTCACTGATTTGTCAGACTCGATATTCCTCTATCATGGCTTGAGATTGCTGGATCCAAGTTCTCGTAGAAATTTTGAATCGGCCGTACGTGACAAGGCTATGCCAACTTATGCCGATTATGTCAAATTCATTGAAAAGCAAATTAAGACTCTTCCTTCTGATGAGAAACAGACTGAATCGTTTAATATGAAGCACAAAAAGATAATAAATCAAAGGTGTTTGTGGTTCAATCCAATGATTCATCTAACGATGCATCTAGTAAAAATCCCAATTGTCTGAAGTGCTCAAAACCGGGTCATCGGTTAGTAGATTGTGCTAGTTTCTTGAAAATGACTCCTTGGATCGTTATTGTTTGATTAAAGGAAAGTTTTGTTGTTTTCGTTGTCTTGATGTGGATCATTTGAGTAAAAATTGTCGTAGTAAAACTCAGTGTGCTCAATGTCGAGAATCTCATCATTCTTTATTGCACTTTTCCAGATCAAGTTCCAATGAAGGTGTTGCGTCCTCGTCGAACTCCAAGGCAGGTGGCACATCACCTATTAGTTGTTGTTCTACATCCAATGATGTAGAAAATTCGACCGTTGTGTTGTCGACCGTCACTGCACATATTCGAGATTGTAATGGTCAGCTTTGTGATGTTCGTTTCTTGATTGACACCGGGAGTCAGTGTCATTTTGTTACAGCCAAATTGTGTCGGCGTTTGAGACTACCATTCCAGCCCATGAAAACCGTTGTTCGTGGATTCGGTGGTGGTACTAGTGAAGTTCGAGGTCGTACTTGTGTGTCGATTCAGTCGAAGTTGGATCCTACCGTCAAGTTTTCGATGGATGCCACAGTGGTAGATAAAATCATCGACAAGTTGCCTTCTTGTGAAATCGACAGATCCAAACTTCATCATCTGGAAAATCTCACACTGGCTGACGACAAATTCTACCTTCCTAGTAGAATAGATGGCATCATTGGTGCAGAGTTAGTTCCTCACTTGCTACGTGGGAGTCCTAGTACAGGTGAATCGCACGAATTGATGACTGTTAATAGTGTCTTTGGTCACATTCTGATGGGGAGAGCGCCGATTCTCACTTCAACAAAAATGTGTCGAATTGTTTTACAGCCATCTGTAGTCCATTCGTTAGTAGTCCATCGTTGGATAGTTTTGTGGAACGTTTTTGGGAGTTGGAATCGTGCCCTGCACCAAGCTGTCAACTGAAACCGGAAGAGTTGGAGTGTGAGGTAAATTTTCGGAAGTCTGTACATCGTGTGAATTCTGGTCGTTTTGTTGTTGCCTTGTCATTTGCGGAGCCGCCCAGCAGCTTGGGAGATTCGTATGCTGTCGCCGAACGCCGACTGCTGAGTTTGGAGAGACGACTAGAGCATGACAGCAATACTCGTATTTCATATCATGAAATATTGATTGATTACCTACGTCAGGGTCACATGTCGTTTGTAGCAGATCAGACAGACCGAGGTGGTTACTACATACCGCATCACGCCATCGTGAAAGCAAGCAGCACTACCACGCCCATCCGAATTGTATTTGATGCTGGTTCCAGAACATCATCGGGTTTGTCATTGAACCAGGTTCTTCATGCTGGTCCCAAATTGCAGACTGACATTTTTGTTTTGTTAGTCAATTTTCGTTTGTTCCCAATCGCACTAACTGCCGACATTAAACAAATGTATCGACAGATATTAGTGGAGGATTCCTGCCGTCGTTATCAGCGTGTATTGTGGAGATTTTCGCCGGAGGATCCGATCGAAATTTATCAGCTCAATTGTGTTGTTTTTGGTGTTTCAAGCTCTCCATATTTGGCACTTCGCACCGTCCACCAGCTTGTAGAGGAGGATGGAAATCGTTTTCCAGCAGCCAAGGCGAGAATACCAAGAGACATGTTCATGGACGACTTAGTCACATCTGTCGCCACAGAGTCAGAGGCCGCGGAGCTGTATCATCAGTCCAAGCAGCTGTTTGAGGGAGGAGGTTTCTCGCTCACAAAGTGGACGTCAAATTCACCATCAATGCTGGAGAAATTCTCGGAGGAAGAGAAATCGTTTTCGTACAAGGATTTCGAAGCAGACAACTCCTTGGCTATCTTGGGATTGAATTGGCAACCTAGTACTGATCTGTTTCAGTTTTCCGTCAAGTGTGGTGAGGTCGTCGCTACTAAGCGTTCTATTCTGTCAGTGATGGCTCGTATCTATGATCCACTTGGTCTCTTGTCACCGTTTACGTTATTTCTAAAATGTCTTGTCCAGAAACTGTGGAAATTAGGAGTGGATTGGGACGAGAAGCCGCCTGAGTCTATATGCACTCTTTGGGAGAATTGTCAAAAAGAGTTGCCTCTATTATTAAAATTTGCTGTTCCACGTCACGTTGGTTTGTTTCAGGATTCTCACATCAGTTTGATTGGTTTTTGTGACGCATCATTGTCGGGTTATGGTGCAGTTATCTATGTGAAGTCGCAGAAGGAGAGCGAGGAGTCAAGAGTTGTATTATTGTGTTCCAAGTCCAAGGTAGCACCATCTAAAGTTGTTTCAATACCTCGTTTGGAGTTGTGTGCGGCACTCTTGTTGGCAGAACTCATGAATTCAGTAGTCACTATTATTAGTGAACGTTGTCATGTGTCTCGTATTGTCGCACTCTCTGATTCGACAGTCACCTTGTGTTGGATTAATGCTCCATCCGCGAAATGGCAAACTTTTGTTGGTAATCGCGTCGCAAAAATACAGGATTCTTGTATACAGGAGTGGATGCATGTTGCCGGAATTGAAAATCCCGCTGACTGTTTGTCTAGAGGTTTATCACCAGTTGAGCTTGTGAACTTTCCGTTGTGGCTCTCAGGTCCATCATGGTTAGCAGAGGACGAATGCGATTGGCCCGTCCGAACTCAAATGGAAGAGATCGTGGATCCACCGGAGGCGAAAAAACCGTCAGTGTTGACAGTCACAAAATCTCCTGATTGTAACAGCAATGCAGTATATTCATTGATTGGTCGTTGTTCGGATTATGGTCGTCTTTTGAGAATTGTAATTCTTGTTCTCAAATTCTTACGAATCTTACCCCAATCAGAGGAATCAGATTTCGATGTTGCTGAGAGGTATCTATGTAAAGTGGTGCAGAAGATACATTTTTCATCTGAATTTGTGCAATTGGAGAAGGGAGAAGATTGTTCTATGCGCCTTCGTCGCCTGTCTCCATTCATTGATAAAGGCGTGATTCGCGTCGGCGGTCGTTTGTCTCATGCTGGACTGGAATTTGAGACTTGTCATCAGATGATCCTACCAAAATCCGACGCTTTCGTATCGATGTTGATTGATTATCATCACAAGAAGAACTGTCATGCTGGACCTTCGTTATTGTTGTCCTTGATCAGACAGAAATTCTGGATACTGTCTGCTCGCTCTATTATTCGTATTTGTGTGTTTAAGTGTAATCGTTGTTTCCGTGTTCGACCTAGTAATAATGCAATCATTCCAAAAATGGGTGACCTGCCTGCTTGTCGAGTGTCAAAATGCAAACCATTTGAAAATTGTGGTGTGGATTACGCTGGTCCTTTGCGTATTACTATGACGAGACGTCGTAATCCTTGTATTTTGAAAGCCTACATTTGTCTGTTTGTGTGTATGGCAACAAAGGCGGTACATATTGAGTTGGTATCGGATCTATCAACGCCCATGTTTTTAGCTGCGTTTCGTCGTTTTTTGTCACGTCGTGGACCCTGTCGTGTGATGTATTCCGATTGTGGTACTAATTTTGTAGGTGCCAAGGAACAGTTGCGAAAGATATCTCAACTTTTGAATTCGTCCGAGTTTCAAACCACATTGACTAGTCAACTCGCCGAACACAAAATTGAATGGAAATTCATTCCCCCTGGTTCACCGCATTTTGGAGGTCTGTGGGAGGCAAATGTCAAATCTGTAAAGTTGCATCTGTTCCGAGTAATTGGCAATCAACTTCTCACCTATGAGGAACTGAACACGGTGTTGGTGCAGATTGAAGGTGTCCTGAATTCCCGCCCACTGTGTGTACTGAGTGAGGATCCGTGTGAACCGCTGGCTTTAACCCCAGCGCACTTTTTGACACTCACACCGTTGAAATCGTTTCCCATGCGGGACGTGGACAGTGTCCCTGTGAATCGTCTCACCAGGTATGAATTGATTGGTCAACTCATTCAATCGTTCTGGAACCGATGGAGAAGAGAGTACCTGCACGAACTCCAAAGTCGTAAAAAATGGTTGAAATCACCCACTTCTATCAGTGTGGGAACGGTTGTGGTAGTGGACCAACCAAACACACCTCCATTGCAGTGGCCACTGGGTGTCATCGAACAGGTGTTTCCGGGAAGTGACGGCGAGGTTCGAGTGGCGAGTGTTCGCCTAAAAACTGGTATTTATAAAAGACCAGTTACAAAACTGTATCCACTCCCAACTCAATAGTTGTTTTTGCTTGTTGCATTTTTTTCTTTTGTGTTGTTTTTTCGTGTTGGTGTTTTGTTTTGTCATGTCTGGATTTTTTCCTTTCTGTGGTTTTTTTTTTTTCAGTTTTGTAACTTGGCTGAAAAATAGTTTTTCAGAGGCGGGGGTATGGTCTGGCCAGAGCATTTTTGAATTGTAGCGCCAATCCCAGACTACAGTTCTGCCCGTAGCAGGCTTGTGCGCTAGTGTCGATTCGTCCAGCTGTTTGCCTTGCCATCTTTTCTAGCCAGTCATCTTGTTCTTGTTCAGTCGTTCTTGTTCGTTTTGTCTTGTCTTGTTGTGAAGACCGAGTTTGTATTTTGTAATGTAATTTCCATCGGAAATTTCTAGTAATTGATTGTTTAAGTGTCGTGTGTGTGGATTATAAATATAACATCGTAAATAGTGTTAAATTGAATTAATTTGCATCAGTTTTGAATTTATAAAGAATCCAGTTTGAGCTTCGTTCGGAATATAGTACAGTATACGGAGCCTGCAAGTTGAACACGGAAAACCAGCCTGGAAGCGAAAACCTATCTTTTTCCCAGATTTCTTTCCACCCCTGAATCTGACCAAAACACCTAATAAAGGCTTCGAAGGGCAAGTAGACAAAATTGGATTATATCTGGTGAGTTTTTGCTCTTTTTATTGTTCATTAATGCAGAGTTTAACTGTACCAATAACCTGGCTCAAATTGACGATTAAATTTTGCTCCTCGTTTCTATTTGATAAATTGAATAGTAAATTACAGTCCACTGGTAGCTCTAGCCTGAGCTTTGTTCAGATCAAACGGATTTGCAAAAATGTCCAAACATACGCCTAAAATCTGCGTTTTTCGAGCGTTTTCTTGCTTTTTCTTAGATCTATTGTGAACAAATGAACAGAAATTGTTCAAATTTGATACAGAAGCTAAGCTAGGGTGTAATGATGTTGTGTTAGAAGGAAATTTATTTATTTATTTATTCATTTATTCATTAGAACAGTCACAAACACGATATTTGGAAAGAGAACACGCAATTGCCCAAAACTTCTTCAATTCCTTGATTTTAGCACATAAATAGTCCAAAGTGAGGTTAAGTTCAAAATTTCTGTTTTCACCAAAGATTAACACTCAGAGAATACGTATTCGAGATATGACTGATGAATTTTGAATTTCGAAGGGTTGAAGGGAATTTGAAATAACGCCAAAGATACGCCCAAAATCTGCGTTTCTGGCGAGCGAAGCGAGCCCGCTGTTCTCATTTTTGGACGATCCAGTTGGGGGTCCAGGGACCCCGGGCTAGACGGATATGGCAAGCGAAGCGAGCCTGACGGCTAGTACTATAATAAAGGAAAGAACTGACTTATACACGTAAGGGATAGGAAATTCACGAATGACGCATCATCACGTCTCAACTACTCAACTGATTAACTTGAAAGTTTGCATATGGATTCTCAATTTATCGAGTATGGTTATAAGCCTATTTCGAATTCTCCAAGATTTCAGTAGGTTAAGTTTTCAGTATGTCAAGCTATCAACTATACAGTCCCTTGCAGAGCATGGGTTTTCTGTTATAGTGAGGTACACGTTATAATGGCAGTGTTTGATTAGCAATGGTATTGCTATCCTTGTCTATCAATCAACAAAGCGGATAGCGCAATCTCTTTCTCGCTCAGCTCTGTTGCCAGATCGTCTCTTAACAATGTAGAATTCATAATTAATTAACAAAAATTCTCATCATAATTATCGAAATTCATGGAGTGATCCTTGGTCTAATGGATAGAGTGCTTGCGTAGCAGCATATAGATCCCGGGTTCAAGCCCTCTCATCACCAAAAGTTTTTTAACCAGATCACTCCCGTGTTATCGTATGGGCACGTTAAACTGTCGGTCCCGGCTGAAGTATGACAGTCGTAAGGCCCATTGACGGCTTAAATTATATATTCAGGCGGTGGGACCTTCCCGCAAGGTACTCCCCACCAACAAAAGCCATACGAATTTACTTTTTACTTTTATGAAAATTCATTATAAAATTATTGATAAATATAATTTCTTGCTTAATAAAATATAATTGATTATTTTAAACGAGAATGAACAGTTAATTTAACATCAATAAACCTGTATCAGCTACCGTCTATAGAAAGCATTGACAAGACAGAGGATCGGCAACTTTGTTCTACTATCTTTCTCTACTGCCATTAGAACGTGGACCTCACTATAGTACAGTTTGTCGCTCTGTCTCATTATTCCTGATAGTAAAATCTTGGAAATTCCAGCAGTAATCAATCTAGTAGTACTGTAGTATTCATTCAGTAGTTGACAGCCATTAGTGAATGAACACCCCGCCAAAAGTGGCTAATGAATGAGCCTGCTCTCAAATGGGGCTCCAAACTGTTTATGAATGGACTCCCTTGTGTTGTAGAAGCTATGGGGAGTCTTGCTTCTGGTGACATCCCAATGGGGTGTCCTGGTCATTTGGGTTACATCATCTGTTCTGATTTTGGCTTATTTTTGACTTTGTCTACTTTATTCTCAATTTTGTCTCGTTGGCTGATGTTCTACAAGCAGTATTTGGATACTGTAAATATCATGAAAGGACTATAATAACATTCTTATATTATCTATATATATAAAAGCGAAATGGCACTCACTCACTCACTGACTGACTGACTCACTCGCAGAGCTAAAAATCTACCGGACCAAAAACGTTCAAATTTGGTGGGTATGTTCAGTTGGCCCTTTAGAAGCGCACTAAGAAATCTTTTGGCAATATTTTAACTCTAAGGGTTGTTTTTAAGGGTTTAAAGTTCGTCTTCTAGCATGTATATTCTTCTTCTCCCAATCTCTTAATTATATTTGAAATTTCCTTATTATATGTTACTATAGAACTATAATCGAGATAGAGTACCTCTTCGAAACAGTTGTTAACTGGCAACTAAATTAATAATTTTGTCATGTTGGCATTGAGTTGAGTTGACTTTGTTAGGTTGGCACCAAGTTAAAGATTTAAATGCATTTATCGCGGAAAAATTGATTGGGCACTGCTACTTCAATCCTGGGAATATTATATTACTAGCCGTCAGGCTCGCTTCGCTCGCCATATCCGTTTAGCCAGACGTTTAGCCTGGACCCCCGACTGGATTGTCTTAACATATGATAAAAATGCTCAAATGAAAAATGCAGGCGAGCGAAGCGAGCCTGCTGATCTCATTCTTGGACGATCCAGTAGGGGGTCCAGGGGGCGGAGCCCCCTGGCTAGACGGATACGGCGAGCGAAGCGAGTACTTAAATATCGGGGACCGAGCTTCGCTCTGGAGTACAAAAGCATAAAAAATTTATTACGAAAGAAGAAATTATAAAAATATTCATAGTTCATACAGAAATGTTCTAATCTTATCAGTGAATTGAGATCAATTCCCAGAGGAATGCAAAAATTCCCCTCACAAAGGCCCGGTTGCACAAAAGCCGGTTAAATTTTAATCCTGATTGAATTCACGTGAACTAAATCAGAGAAGACCATTCCAAAAAGATGGTTCTGCTGGAATTAATCACGATTAAAAATAGCCCGGCCTTTTTTGCAACCGGCACTTAGTATACCAGATTGAATGATTACAAAAGTTCAACAGCTGGATCATAATTTTGACACAGTCCCACACACATGAACTCGCTCACTCACTTCCTTCATCAACAGACGACGAAATAATTATTATAAGGTTTTTTCCCAAAGATGGATAATAATAATTATCCTTCTGATGTCCTTCAGCGAGTTTTCTCAGGGATGAGACCTAGTGTAATCGAAGTTTTATGTTATAAACCTACTATGTTCAAAATTTCGTGGAAATCGTTAGAGCCGTTTTCGAGATCCGATGAAATACAAACATATATAAACATCTAAACATATGAACAGAAATTGCTCGTTTAATAGTATACAATTATGGTCTCCCATACTTTTTAATAATTACTTAAATTCAATCAATTGATTTACTGAAGAAAAGAAGCTTGAATAAAAAGAACAAAGGAGAAGAAGAAGAAGAAGAAGAAGAACAAGGAGAAATTGATGAAGAAGAGAGGAGAATAGCTGAAAGGGCATCTGGTTTGAGTCAACATAGAATGACACAGAAGGTGGCTTTATCACTTGACGTTTGTCTGAGGGATGAAAAATCATGGGTAAAATGAGCAGAGTGCTTCTCCAGTATCTCTCTAATCACTCTCTCGGTCTCACACACTCACTCTCTCTCTATTTATTTCTCTCTTCCTCTCTCTCCACTGTCAAAGTTGAACAGAAGTTGTCAAGTATCGTTGTCAGATCGTTGTCCTGTCTAGAAGTCTGGAGCCTGACCACTCTGAACTGCTATCTGTTTTTCAGGAGGTCACTTCCGACGACACTATAATTAATAGTCATGTATATAGTGAGGTCCACGTTATAATGGCAGTATTTGATCAACATTGGTGTTGCTATCCTTGTCTTCCATTCAACAAGGCAGATAGTTCCATCATCTTCTACCTCCGCAACGTTGCCAGATCGATTTTTCAGGAGGCTGCTTCCTACTATTCTATAGTGAGGTCCACGTTATAATGGTAGTATTTGATCAACATTACTGTTGCTATCCTTGTCTTCCATTCAACAAGGCAGATAGTTCCATCATCTTCTACCTCCGCAACGTTGCCAGATCGATTTTTCAGGAGGCTGCTTCCTACTATTCTATGGTGAGGTCCACGTTATAATGGTAGTATTTGATCAACATTTGTGTTGCTATCCTTGTCTTCCATTCAACAAGGCAGATAGTTCCATCATCTTCTACCTCCGCAACGTTGCCAGATCGATTTTTCAGGAGGCTGCTTCCTACTATTCTATAGTGAGGTTCACGTTATAATGGTAGTATTTGATCAACATTTGTGTTGCTATCCTTGTCTATCATTCATCAAAGCAGATAGCGCTATAATCTTCTACCACCGCAACGATGCTAGATCGTTATCCAACAATGTAGAAATATATTAATGATAACAAAACATTCAATCTCAGTCAAGATAATGTATTATTTAAACATTGATACAATATAATTGATTGTTCCAAACAAGTATTAACAGCTAGAGAATGATAGCACTATAGTGAGGTCCACGTTATAATGGCAGTGGAGAAATATAGGAGAAAACAGTTGCCGAACATATGTCTTGACAATGCCTTCTATAGACGGTAGCTGATACAGGTTTATTGATGTAATATCAACTGTTCATTCTCGTTTATAATAATCAATTATATTCAATTAAGCAATGAGTTATATGTTTAATAATTCCATAATGATTAGGTGAGGTTTTTTGTTAATTGATTATCAATTCTACAGTGTTAGAAGACGATCTGGCAACGTTGCGGAGGTAGAATATGATCTGCTTTGATGAATGATAGACAAGGTTAGCAACACCATTGCTAATCAAAAACTGCCATTATAACGTGGACCTCACTATACAAACATTACTTTTTTTGGTGTATCCATTTATATATTTCTGTGTAAGGGAGTGGATATACTCAGATATTTGAACAGATATCTCTTGTATCTTTATGTTGTTTCATACAATAAGTACATCATCAAAATGATAGGGAGAGAAAAATAAGTTAACCTTGTGCTATTCTTCTACCAAATTTAGGAAGGGTTACACAATCATTATCCGAAAAACGACTGTTTGAACGTTTTATCAATCCAGCCAACCAAAATATTGAATTCTAAACGAGCGCTAAACGCAAACATTCAAAAGTTTTGCTGGTACTGTCTGATTGTTATTGTTTTCAATTATCACAACTACGCGGGAACGCCGCCATATTGAATTGGATGAATGGTCACTCAATTCATTCATTCATTTATTGAATTGTCACCCCCCTCCCTAACCCTAAAACTGAACAATACACCTGCACTGCTCTCTCCATAGATATGGGGATGAATTCTGGAACACGGAACACCCCAATCAAAAGCTGACATAACTCTGATTTATTGTTCAGATCCGATAATAGTATTTATGGTAGTCGATATCGGGTTTGGTTTGAATGTTATTTGTGTTTGGGGGGTATAGTGCCCTTTATTTCGGGGGGAAGTAGCCCCCTTGGAAAGGGTGTGATCTGAAAATTATACCCCCTATTGCAAACAAGGTTCTCTCTGAAATTGGCTCCTCGTGTTATTATAATACTATTCTCTTTCACTCTTACTCTCGCTTGGTCTCTCAAAATCTATCATCCTCTATCATCCTGTTATCAATTCTCTCTCACTCTCTCTCTTCTACTTTTTCTGACTCCCTCTCAATCACACTATCATTCTCTTCCGTTCTCTTTATCCTCCATCCTCTCTTGCACCATCTTCTCTTCTTCTTTCCTCCTCCTTTCCTCCTCCTTTCCACTCTTTTGCTCGATCTTTCTCACTCTCAACCATTTTCTCTCCCTCTATTCAAACCTCACTCCTTTCACAAAAGCTTCAAAATCTGCTGAATTCGGGGGTTCAATTGTTTGCGTTTTTGCTAACACTGCAATATCCGTGTGAAATGTGAGGCAGCAGAAATTTTGTGTTTTGTCTCTTGTAGGAATTATTTTATAGTGGTTGATTTCGTATATCTCTCTTTAGTTCATTCTAAATCTCTCTTTTTCTTTATCTATTCATTTTCTCTCTATGAGTGAGTTTCTGATTACTGTTCTATTCGGTTTGATACTTCAGAGTGATTATACCTAATAGAATTATACCTTATACTATAATTATAATTATAGTATACCTTATAGTATAATAACTATACCTAATTATACTTTATAGAATTTGGGTTAGGCTCTTAGACAATTGTTTGTCTTTCTTCTTTATTCCCTCTTCCTTACCATCAACTGAACACTACTCATCCTTTACACTCCTTCTGGTAGAGAGTTAGTGGGGAGGATATTTTTAATATTCTTTCCGAAGAATGGACATTGATGTGTTCAAAGCTCCGCCAATTTATGTACATGCATTACAATTTTATCTTCTAAAGTTATTCCAGATTGTTTTTTTTCATATTATATGCAGTTCAGTAATTATTTTCTTAGTAGTTTATATTATGTGAATTCATCTAAACTTCTGCTGTATTGTAAGCTATTGTATATTAGAGGAATATAGCCAGTATATATTGTAATCTACATTAATAAAGTACTTAATCAATCAATCAATTTTCTGAAGCTTCCTCTTAATCTATCTGATCCAGAATGAGAAAACGTTTTCATTCATTCATTGATACAATAAGTTCATTATCAAAATGATAGGGAGATAAAAAATAAGGTAACCTTGTGCTATAAAACATTCTCACTCAAACTGAAAGAGATCCAAACAGAAAGATCTGAATTGTCGTCAATATTGTGAGACACAAGTTTTATGAACTAAGGCTCATATTCTCATACTGCTATTTGGCATTATATCACAGATTTATGCCTGTATTAATGTGGTCTATTATAAAATGCAAAAAATTCAAATACCGTACCGTACTAAACAAGCATAGTGATTCTCTACTTCCGACTAGAGGCTCGTCTCACAATAACGTTGAACTATGATTGGCCGACAGCTACACTGTAGCTTAGTTGACTCCTCCCACAACCTTCTAGAACTTCCTTTAGCTGCTCTCCCATTGGCTGAGCTTTAAAGTCACATTCTCATCTTCCACTATTTCGTAGTGTGTTCAGATACCGCCATTCTGAAGCAAACTATTTATCAACTTTTATTTTTTTATTTAACTTTTTCAAACTTTCAAACACAAATTCTATAAGTTCATCCACGTTTGGTGTGGTACTCGTGCAAATAACTAATCTCTTTGAATTTCCTCCTTGTTTTCTGCTTGATATTTTCCTACTCTTTATTCGGCTGTTTCTTTGATTCTAGTTCATTGATTCTTTCATTTTTGTTTGTTTTTTCCTCTTCTGTCATCTGCACTATTGATTCAGTCATCTAATTATTTATATTTTGTACAACCTATTCATAAAATATTATACTTATAATAATAATTGTGGTTATAGTTTCTCAATAGAATGTGAAGCCCTATACAAAAACTAAATACATATATATTGTTCCTATATTATTAGTTACGGTAGTAAAATTATTATGAACCGAGAACTGGTTGTAAAGATTATTGATATCACTTTGAATGAGTGGATTTGTGAATGGTAGAAATGATTTGATGACTGGTCACCTCCCAGCTATAATCAAACAAAACCAGAAACGTGTCTAATTGGTTGGAAAAAACATCTGGAGTTTCCCTCTCACTCATTCATCAATATTTCTTTCTCTTTTTATCTCTCCATTTATTCTTTCTCATACTAGTTCTTTCGTTCACACCAATTCCCTTATGTCCGTTCCTAACTTTATTTCCCTTTTTCACACTCCAATTCATTCTTCATTCCATATCTCTCTAAACCAATTCTTTATGCTTTCTTCCATATATATAAAAGCGGAATGGCACTGACTGACTGACTGACTGACTGATTCACTCACTCGCAGAACTAAAAATCTGCCGGACAAAGACGTTCAAATTTGGTAGGTATGTTCAGTTGGCCCTTTAGAGGCGCACTAAGAAATCTTTTGGCAATATTCCAACTCTAAGGGTGATTCTTAAGGGTTTAGAGTTCGTCTTTCAGCATGTATATTCTTCTTATACCAATCTCTTAATTATAATTGAAAAATGTCGATACCATATGTTAATAATAGAACTATAATCTAGAGAGAGAGTACCTCTTCGAAACAGTTGTTAACTGGAAACTAAATTCACAATTTTTTTCAGGTTGGCATTAAGTTGAGTTGACTTTGTTAGGTTGGCACCATGTTGAAGATTGAAATGCATTTATTGCGGAAAAATTGATTGGGCATCTGGCTAAACGGATATGGCGTGCGAAGCGAGCCTGACGGCTAGTATTCTATAAATTCATCAAGCTTCATCCACAGTGCATCTATCCCTATCCCTTTCTCTCTCCTATTCTTCATCTGCTATCCTCATTATCTGATCATTTATCCCTATTTCTCTCATCTTTCAACGTTAGGAACAGAACCAAAGTTGAAAAAAACATCTGACGATCATCTGGAGTTGCATGTATGGACGAAAAGTCTAATAGCTAAGTGAGAAGATAATGGGAAGCACATGAAGATAAAGAAGAAGAGTGAATTCAGGAGAAGAAAACAGTGAGGGAAGAAAGAAAGACAAAGAAAGACATGCAAGATAAAACGTGTGAGGATGATAAGAGGAAGTAAAAAAAAAAACTTTGGATGACCTTGACTGAAGATGGTCTAATAGTCTTTAGACGTGCACTAATCGGATACATCCTCTTCTTCTTCTTCTTCTTCTTCTTCTTCTTCTTCTTCTTCTCCCTCTTCTCCCTCTTCATCTTCTTCTTCTTCTCCTCCTGTCTTCTTCTCCTTCTTCTTCTTCTTCTTTTCCACTACCCCCCCTTTCTATTCTTCTTATCCTCATCCACCACCTTCTTGTACATCTCCTTCTCTTTCTCCCCCTCCTCCTTCACCCTCTTCCTCTTTCTTTTGTTCTTCTCCCCCTCCTTATTCTTGCTCTATTTCTTTGCCTTCTTTCGAGCATTCATGATCTCCACATTTATCTCTGTGCCAGTGATTCGTTCTCTTTAATGCATTATTTTCCATTAGGTCTGCTTCGCCACTTGAGTTTCATCATCGGCTCTCAAGCTCTGTGTGTGATTACTTCTAGAATAAGGAAGACAGAAAATAGAGAAATTGAGTAAATTGGAGTGAGATAGGTTGATGAGAAATACTGGAGACATGGAAGAATTGAAGAAAGAGAGGAAGGGAGTTAGAGTGTGTGTGAGTGAGAGTGAGTGAGAGAAAGAGACAGAGCATGAGAGAGGAAGGTATACAGAACTAGACTGAAGTAGAACAGACGTTGTTTTGAAAGTTATCAAATTTGAGTGAGATAGGTTGATGAGAAATACTGGAGACATGGAAGAATTGAAGAAAGAGAGGAAGAGAGTTAGAGTGAGAGTGATTTTGAGTGAGAGAAAGAGACTGAGCATGAGAGAGGAAGCTGCATAGAACAAGACTGAAGTAGAACAGACGTTGTAATGAAAGAAGTTCAGGAAAGATAAGTTTCTGAAAGGTTTTTGAAGTGGACACTGAGCTTAAGATTGAGATGATAATAGTTTTAGAGTAGATTAGAAATGGAGTCTTGAGACAGAGATCATGAATTTATAAATTAAGTACTGGAAAAATTCATGGGAAGACGACAAAGATTGATCCAGTGAATACTATGAGATCATAATTTGATAACAAATTTTCAGATTCATACTCAAGTATGACATGACGAGTAAGGTTAGCTTCACACGCATTCGGTTTCATACGGTTCGGTTGGTTTTCGGTTCGGTTCGGTTCGTTACCGAAAACGAATGAGGCTTTCATACATGTCAGGTTTTAATTCGTACGGTTCTAATTAGGTAGCCTATTTTCTTCTCAAACACAGCTGTGTTTGAATTTTCACAGTTCATGCTGGTATATTTAGATATAACAGCTGGTGTTAAATTGTGAGATGTTATTTCTTGAACAACAAAATTTTGAAGTTATTAAAATTATTGTAGATTATTTGAATAGTTTTTTTTTGATTATGTTAATTTTGGATGTTCAGAGAGATTATTTTTTTAAATTGAAAATTTGTTCCTTGTTTTGGCACATGGTATATAAACTTCATCTCTTCTCCTCCATTGATGAAATCATGTAATATTCGTGGAAAAAAGTAAAAAAATGAAAATTCTCCTTGAGTTTCAATTTGTATCTTTCATATTTTTTTAGCAAACTATTCATTGAGAAAAATTGTTCCTGAAATTAATTGACCATATGATTTTGACTTGGAAAATTTTGAAACAGATAATCACGATATCAGGTTAAAATAAAAACAAAAAAGGCAAGCGTGTGTAGAAGACTTTTTTCTCATGTTTCCCTAGCAACGAATTCGAATATGATGAAACCTATTCGTGTCGAGGGGGCGTTCGGTGCTATGCGGTTGCTATTCGATACCGAATTCAAACCGAATCATCGTTTCACACTTATCGGAATTTGCCGAAAATGAACCGAAAACGAAACGAACCGAACCGAATCGAAAGTGTGTGGAAGTAGCCTCTCGCTAACAACGAATTGAAACCTGATGGTATTTATTAGAGTCAAGTGGGCGTTCGGTTCTACGCGGTTTCTATTCGGTACCGAATTCAAACAAAATTACCGTTTCACACTTATCGGAATTTATTAGAGTCAAGTGGGCGTTCGGTTCTATGCGGTTTCTATTCGGTACCGAAATCGAACCGAATTACCGTTTCACACTTATCGGAATTTGCCATAAAACGAAACGAACCGAATGAGTGTGAAACTAGCCTAAGTTGAGAAAATCAACTACTTCAATCAGATTGTCAGTACAATCAGTCCAGTCAACAAAATATTATAGAGGGTAAAGTTTGGAACACAATTTTCAACTCCACAGCTCTTTTAAGGATAGTAAGAGGATTTACATATCAAAAGTCCTCAACCCTACCCACTGTGCTAAAGGAGTAGGGGTGGTTTGAAAGTACAATTTTTTTCATTTTTCGCATTTATCTCGGAAACTGTGCATCTTATGAAGATTTGTATCTTGTGCAGAATTGAAGCTTACAAAATTACCTTACAACACGTTTTGTCTTTAACATTTTCCCTATATCTCTTACTAGCCGTCAGGCTCGCTTCGCTCGCCATATCCGTCTAGCCAGGGGGCTCCGCCCCCTGGACCTCCGACTGGATCGTCCAAGAATGAGATCAGCAGGCTCGCTTCGCTCGCCTGCATTTTTCATTATTTGAGAATTTTTATCATATGTTAGGACGATCCAGTCGGGGATCCAGACTAAACGTCTGCCTAAACGGATATGGCGAGCGAAGCGAGCCTGACTGCCAGTAATATAATATTCCCAGGATTGAAGTAGTAGTGCCCAATCAATTTTATAAATGCATTTAAATCTTCAACTTGGTGCCAACCTAACAAAGTCAACTCAACTTAATGCCAACCTGACAAAATTATTAATTTAGTTGCCAGTTAACAACTGTTTCTAAGAGGTACACTATCTAGATTATGGTTCTATAGTAAGATATGATATGGAAATTCCAATTATAATTAAGAGATTGGGAGAAGAAGAATATACATGCTAAAAGACGAACTTTAAACCCTTAAAAACAGCCCCTAGAGTTGAAATAATGCCAAACGATTTCTTAGTGCGCCTATAAAGGGCCAACTGAACATACCTACCAAATTTGAACGTTTTTGGTCCGGTAGATTTTTAGTTATGTGAGTGAGTGAGTGAGTGAGTGAGTGAGTGAGTGAGTGAGTGAGTCAGTCAGTCAGTCAGTGAGGAGTGCCATTTCGCTTTCATATACATAGATAGTTTCTGAGATATCCGCTCTTGAAGTTGAGAAATTTTTTGAAAAAAAAACTTCTGCCTCCAATTACTTGAAATACTGAGAATATACAGCAAATTGAAGATAATTTAATGCTCTATCAGCTCATAATCAGCATGGATTCCTCTCATCAATTGTTCAAGAATTTGAAGGTCGAAAAGATGAAAAAATTGGAGGCGGAAGTGTTTTTTCAAAAACTGTCTCACCTTCAACAGCGGATATCTCAGAATCTATGAGAGATATGGTAAAAATATAGAGAACAAAACTTGTTGATAATTGTGTAAGCTTCAATTTTGCACGAAATACAAATTTATTTATTTATTAGATAGAGCGAACAATACAATAGTCGGAAAAGAAAAAACAGGCTATTGCCCAAAACTTCTTCAATTTCCTGATTTTGTCACAAATCGTCCAAATATTATATAGAGGTTATGTTCACTTCAATTTCAACACCAAATCTTCAATCTGAAACTATGAATCAGAATAAAACAAAGAATTTCAAATGCTTATAAGATGCACAGTTTCCGAGATATAAGCGAAAAATGAAAAAATGGTTCTTTCAAACGACCCACACCCATTTTAGCACAGGGGGTAGGGGTGAGGACTTTTGATATTTAGATCCTCTTGCTATCCTTGAAAGAGCTGTGGAGTTGAAAATGGTGTTCCAAACTTTACCCTCTATATTCTTTTGTTGACTGGACTGATCGTACTGACAATCTAATTGAAATAGTTGATTATCTCAACTTACTCGTCATGTTATGAAACTTCTCCAAACTTTTCCCTCTATACCTTTATTTGAGCATTCATTGCCTGAACTAGATCTTAAAGAACTATGACCAAAAAGAAAGCTGAATTTTTAGACCTTTAAATTGGTTTATACTCACTCAAATTTTGCATGGAAAATGTTGTCAAAGATGTAACATACCTGTAAAACAAAAAAGTAGATTTTGAAACATTCCAAATCACTGAATATTCCCAATCACTAGAAAATTCCTAAACACGTTTATAATTATACATTATATTGAATACTGGTGAATGGATATAATTTACATTCATGACTTGAATAATTTTTCCAATAACAGGCTGAATGGTTATCAATCTGAACCAAGATGGGATAGCTCATTAGTTTCGTCTCTAACTAGGTACTGTGAAAGAAATGAATAAAGTAACAAAATATCAGATTTTCTTTCTATGATTCTTAAACTTATTTCGAATAGAGTATGCTAATTCATTTTTGTGTAAGGATGTGGGTGTAAATCTCCATTCCAATAAATACATCAACAATTGACACAGTACTTGATAATCTCCGATCTTAAATAGCTGGAGCTGAAGATAACTCATGCAATTAAGTTCTTATTCTAACTGTATCTTATTATTATGACCAAATAAATTTGATCTGTTCAGAACTATTTTATGATACCTGCCATTACACCAGAATTCACACACAGAGTGAATATGAAGGTGTGTACAGATTTACGCGCCGCGAACATGAGCAATTCACTTTTAATCAGCTGATGCCAAGCTTTTTATATCTGTATCTAACCGTTTCTGTAAAAATACATTTGAGGTGCGTACAGATATACGCGCCGCGAACATGAGCAATTCACTTTTAATCAGCTGACTATATCTGTATTTTTACAGAAACGGTAAGATACAGATATAAAAAGCTTGGCATCAGCTGATTAAAAGTGAATTGCTCATGTTAGCGGCGTGTAAATCTGTACGCACCTTTAGAGTTCGGATTTATCATTCCTATAAACTTTATCATATCACTATGAATTGTTATAGTAAACTTCAAGCCCTGGCAGAACCTGCAATAATCACTCCATTCGCTCAAAAAGATCATGCTGTTCTTTAATCAATTGAATTGATCGGAATTGATGTAATCAGTAGGATACTAACACCAGTTGACTTTATTAATGGAGCAAATCTGCAACATCGTTTATTTCGTCTCACTAATGAAGACAGATCCTCAACAACACAAAAACCAACCGAACTTCGAAAAGTAGTCAATCACTTCTTGTAGATTCAAGAACTTCTGCTACTCCTTCCCTGTTTTCTTCTTCTCCGTTCCTCTTCTTCTTCTTCTCCTTTTTCTTCTCCGTTCCTCTTCTTCTTCTTCTCCTTTTTCTTCTCCGTTCCTCTTCTTCTTCTTCTTATTCTTCTTCTTCTACTTCTTCTCCTTCTTCTTCTTCTCCGTCTTCTTCTACTTCTTCTGCCCCATCCATTTTGCTCTGCCTTCCTTGAACTACTAACCATGGAGTGGATGTCTCATTTATATCGGTTTTGGTGGAAGTATCTTGGGAAGATTGAGTGTTGGCTTGAAGCTAGATGATGATGATGATGATGATGATGATGACGATGATGATGATGATGATGATGATGATGATGATGTCTGCTCTTCACTAAGCATTGAGATCGTTTGTTGTGAATGGAAAGTGATGATCTGGTTTTCCGCCACAAGTTTGTAAAGTACCACACGATAGGTATCAAGGGAGACAAGGTGAAAGTGGAAGGATGAAGAGGAGATGGAGGTGAGAAGAAAAGTTGTGGGGAGAAGAAAAGGACAGGAGGGGGTGACAGGGTAAAAAGAAGAACACATTTTCCTCCTAATTAATCAATAATTTACAGTTTTGTGTGCTAAGTGAGAGGAATTTCGATTTCAATATTTTTTTATTCAAATTTATTGTTTTATTTGTTTGGTCAGACAATTGGACAAAATTTTATAGAGTGGAGAAAGCATATAACCTATTTTATTGACCATTTTTACTTTCCTTGGAAAGTAATGCTTTCCAAAAAGATTTAAGGTACCCTAATTTCATGTTTTCTATACGTTTCATTACTTTCCTTGCCCTATTACCATAGGTAAGGAAAGTATTGCTTTCCGAAAAAAATTGAGGTACTCCAATTTCTAAATTTCTATACGTTTCAAGGTCCCCTGAGTCAAAAAAGTGGTTTTTGGGTATTGGTCTGTGTGTGTGTGTGTGTGTGTGTGTGTGTATGAGTGTATGTGCGTCTGTGTACACGATATCTCATCTTCCAATTAACGGAATGACTTGAAATTTGGAACTTAGGGTCCTTACACTATAAGGATCCGACACGAACAATTTCGATCAAATGCAATTCAAGATGGCGGCTGAAATGTTGTCAAAAACAGGGTTTTTCGTGATTTTCTCGAGAACGGCTCCAACCATTCCGATCAAATTCATACCTAAAATAGTCATTGATAGTTCTATCAACTGTCACAAGTCTCATATCTGTGAAAATTTCAGGAGCTCTGCCCCATCTATGCAAAGTTTGATTTTGGATTTACGATTATTAGGCTTCAGATACAATTTAAACAAGAAATTCCAAGTGGAAAAGATTGAGCATAAAAATCTCTACAATTAATGTTTTGTAGCATTTTCACCTAAAATTGAAAATAAGCTCGAAATTAGAGAAAATAAGATTATTCAATTGCAAACTATTGGCTACTGTTGATTCTATTAGATCATTCACTATGAAGATATAGCAGACTTCGTGTGTCTGCAGCGCTATTGTCCTGTCACCAGCTGGATCAGATCTTAGAAAAGTAGACTTGAGATGCGCGGGAACACTAGCGTCAGTTGATCAATTTCCATAACAGCAAGGAAAGTTGTGTGAGTGTGCCACGCCAGATTTTAATGAATTAAAATTCGGTGGAGGAACAGTTCTGGGCTGTGCCTGTTGATCCTTCACTAAATTATTGAACAAACAATTAGGCTAATTATCATTGAATCAGTGAAAGAATAGAGATAAAAAGAAGAAGAAGAAAATATGAGGAAAAAAAAGAAGAAAAGAAGGGTGAGTAGAAGAGAGGAGAAAATTAAGCAGAAGAAGAAGAGGAAGGAGAAGATAAACAAGACTGGGGAAATAAGAGGATAGGAGAAGTAGAAGAAGAAGAAGAAGAAGAATGAGAATGTGGAGGAGGAGAGAGACAGTAGACCACAACCACAGAGTGAGTTAGACAGAGAGGAAGTGATTGATGAGCCGATTGCCGCGTTGCATCGATCAATTGATTGATAATGTCAGTGGTGAGTGTATACAGGGATCAGCCAGCAGATGAAGTGAGAAAAGTTGCAGCTCCCTCCAAGGATAAGGATAAGGATGAAGATCCTTAAGGATTTGCAGCCAGCCAGCTTTAGAGAGAACTCACTCTCCGCCATTGTGTGTCTGAATACTCTTTGGTATATAGGTAGCTATATAATAGGAGCTATAATAACATCACATCACTTCTTGCGGCAACTGATTGCTAGTCGTTTTCTGGCTTCTCCATACGTCTTCTCCTTCTTCTTCTTCTTCTTCTTCTTCTTCTTCTTCTTCTTCTTCTTCTTCTTCTTCTTCTTCTCTTCTTCTTCTTCTTCTTCTCTTCTTCTTCTTCTTCTTCTTCTTCTCCTTCTTCTACTTCTGCTTCTCCTTCTTTCCTTCTCCCAGTTTCACCTTCTGCTCAGTTCCTGTTCGGTCTATATTGAGATCCCCATTTGCAGCTATTATTCACCTGAAACCACAGATAGACAGCAGATTTTGTATCAATATAGGCATGCCTTAAACTCGCTAAATATGTCTCTCTCTAGACCTGGCAATACATTGTCATTTGTGATAAACAATCAATAAAGAATCAATCAATAAAGAATCTCTCACACCCGGTCGTGTGTTAATGAGAAGGATATTTCATATTGAATGAAAAAGACTAAGAAATTGTCAAGGATATTTTATATCCTTCTAAAAGAATCGACAATCATTTGTTGAAACACCACCGATTTATGAAGTTACATCACATTATTATTATTATCGTTATTCTAATTGCATTCTAGTAGACCTCACGCAGTATTCTCATACACAAGTATCTGATTGAAACTATAGACCTTATGGAAATACAGCAATAGACTGGCTTCTCCACACATCTGTGTAATCACTTGTCAGCTGATTTATGATGAATAATTCTATATTCTGACTTCTACTCTAATATTAGCGTATGAAGGAGGCTCGTTTTTCCTTCTATATTATCCTTGAAATGCAAAATTTCCAAAAACCTTGTATATACGTCGACGCGCAATTAAAAAAGGAACATACCTGTCAAATTTCATGAAAATCTATTACCGCGTTTCGCCGTAAATGCGCAACATATGAACATAGAAACATTTAAACATTTGAACATTTAAACATTAAGAGAAATGCCAAACTGTCGACTTGAATCTTAGACCTCACTTCGCTCGGTCAATTATCTATACTTTATGAAATTCCTTGAATAACTAGCATTATCGTCATTTAATGTAAATTAGTGTATAAGCCAGTAAATATTGTAGCATACATAAATAAATAGATCTAATCTAATCTTCTTCTTCTCCATCGTCTCAACCTCCACTTCTTATTCAGCCGTTGTTCCATTTCTCATTTTCCTTCACGCTATTTTATTCATCTTCACTCCTTTACTCCCTTTATAGTCCATTTCGCTAAAGTGAGGTCCTCGTAATAATAGCAGTGTTTGATTAGCAATGGTATTGCTATCCTTGTCTACCATTCAACAAAGCGGATAGCGCTATCTCTTTCCCGCTTTGCTCTGTTGCTTTATTGTCACATACATTCTGATGGAATGAATCATAAAAATAACATTCCTTGCTTAAAATTAAAAATAAATTGCTCAATTCTCCGGACTAAAATATAAGAAATAGTAGGTACAGCTTATATTGTCAAATACATAATTTCTAGATGACAGAACACCAAATTTTAAACTATCTAATAAGCTTCAAGATCACATGAAACCTACTCCAATCAATTAATACAGCTTCAAGGTCAAACTTCCAGACACATCCACCAATTAAAGCTTATCTCCAGACTCTCAGCTCTGTGAAATTCTCCAGAGATAAACTTAAAAGCAATCTTGTAGCCGAATATAGTCAGCAAAAACTGAAGATGAATGAACTCGGCCTCTTGAAGCTTGAACTATACTGGTTCCATCTCGCCACACACAAAGAGTGAGCAAACTGAACCAAATCGAAGAAAAAAGTAAGGGGAAAAGATAAAACTAGCGGCCATATAGCATAGCATAGAGTATAGGATGGTAGACAGGTTTCAGAGTGCAAAGTCGTGTACTAATTATTTGGGAGTCTGCTATTTTTAAACTTCGGCAGGCAAAGAGTGAATCTATGGCCAGCCGTTTCGTATCTACTTCTTCTTCTTCTTTCTTCTTCTTCTTCTTCTTCTTCTTCTCTCTTCTTCTTCTCTTATTCTTCTTCTTTTTCTTCTCTTCTTCTCTTCTTATTCTTCTTCTCTTTTCTTCTTATCTTCTTCTTCTTTTATTCTCTTCTTCTTCTTCTTCTTCTTCTTATTCTTCTTCTCTTCTTCTTCGTCTTCTTATCTTCTTCTTATTCTCTTCTTCTTCTTCTTCTTCTTCTTCTTCTTCTCTTATCTTCTTCTTCTTCTCTTCTTCTCTTCTTATTCTTCTTTCTTCTTCTTCTTCTTCTTCTTCTTCTTCTTTTCTTCTTCTTCTTCTTCTTCTTCTTCTTCTTCTTCTTTCTTCTTCTTATTCTTCTTCTTCTTCTTCTCTTCTTATTATTCTTCTTCTTATTCTTATTCTTCTTCTTCTTCTTCTTCTTCTTCTTCTTCTTCTTCTTCTTTTCTTCTTCTTTTCTTCTTCTTCTTCTTCTTCTTCTTCTTCTTCTTCTTTCTTCTTCTTATTCTTCTTCTTCTTCTTCTCTTCTTATTATTCTTCTTCTTATTCTTATTCTTCTTCTTCTTCTTCTTCTTCTTCTTCTTCTTCTTCTTCTTCTTCTTCTTCTTCTTCTTCTTCTTCTTCTTCTTTTTTCTCCTTCACCTGCTTGCTTCTTCACCTTCTCCTCCTTCTTCTTCTAGTTTCTCACCTTCTTAGTTTTCTTCATATCGTTTTCTACCATCTTATCATTTCTCTACCCTGTTCACCTTATAACTAGCATCACAGCTCTTCATTCATAAAATGTAAATTGACTAGTAGATCTGTGAACAGTAGACCTCGCGCAGTTATAAACCACAGCCTCCTCTTATTTCACCTTCAGAGTGAATCCTGTCTGTATTTCGTGTCGGCGAGATATCGGTGTGAAAACGGCTAATAATAATAATAATAATAATAATAATAATAATAATAATATAATAATAATAATAATATAATAATAATAATAATAATATCGAGTGACCTGGCTGGCTCAGGTCTGGTGTCAGAGTTTTCAGGTCGCACTGATCAATTTCAGGGCCTCCGACATGACCTAACGACTGCTTTTTAGGCAGCCGGGCCCGACAGCTAAACGTGTCCATCCGAAACACGGGAGTGGCCCGAGATAAATATCTTGCCCGGGCCGGGATTTGAACCCGGGCCTCTGAATCATAAAGCCAGCATCTGATCCACTCGACTACGGCCACTCGAAAACGGCTAATGACTGTTGGGGTTGGTGTATCAAAAATGCTAACATCAAAAGCTTATCTCCTTCAAGGCATACTGGCAACAGGACAGCCCGCGTTCAAAGCAGAGAAAGGTCGAGAGACGATACTATGCTATTTTAGTTATTTATTGCATGCTTTATTGCACGCAATCAATAGTTCATTTAATAGTGCATAGAAATTGCATTCAATGAGGCATGCAATTAATAGTCCACACAGCAGCTGATTTTTCACCAAGTTACATTGAGATATTGAACTGCTTGCAATTTATAATCCACTCGACAGCTGATTTAAGGTGAATAGTTATGTAGTCTGATTTCTCATCCACAAGTACCTGATTGAAACTATAGACCTTATGGAAATACAGCAATAGACTGGCTTCTCCACACATCTGTGTAATCACTTGTCAGCTGATTTATGATGAATAATTCTATAGTGATTTCACTCTAATATTGGCTATAAAGGAGGCTCCTCTTCCTTTTGTATTATCTTTGAAATGCAAAATTTTCAAAAACCTTGTATATACGTCGACGCGCAATTTAAAAAGGAACATAACTGTCAAATTTCATGAGAATCTATTGCTGCGTTTCGCCGTGAATGCGCAACATATAAACATGAATATAAAAATTTAAACATAGAATAGAATAGAATGACTGCCTTCATTTTATACCTACATACAGAGAAATGCAAAACCGTCGACTTGAATCTTAGATCTCACCGCGCTCGGTCAACTATGAAATAGATTCAATATTAATCTGAATCAATAAATGAATGAATTAATTTATTCACTTGCCAAAAATAGAATACAAAAAGCTTCAAAATAATAAACATATGCATCAATGAAATGTCAGTGATTTGAACTTAACTCACAAAAACCAAAGGGAGGTCCATGTTATGATGACAGTTTTGATTAACATTGGTGTTGCTATCCTTGTCTATCATTCAACAAAGCAGATAGAGGTATCATTTTCTACCACCGCAACGTTTTCAATATCGTTTTTGTGATAGAAGAGATTTAACTAATTAACATGATATCTAATCTCAATTATTATGTTAATATATCATTGGCCATTGAAAATTTTTTATTACTGACGAATGATAATTATATAAATGATTATTTTGAAGAAGAATGATTAGCTCATATAATATCAGATACCGGTTTCAGTTATCCTTTATAGACAGCATTGGTAAGGTAGAGAATCGGCATCGCTGTTCTTCTATCTCTATCCATGTGATTATGTAGATGCATAACAATATAATTATTATCTATAGTTATTATATTACAAATTGCTTTTTCATATCATGTACAGTTCAATAATTATTTTCTTAGTCTATATTATGTAAATTCATCTATAATTTTGCTGTATTGTAAGCTATTGTATATAAGTGTATAGGCCAGTATATATTGTAATCTACATAAATAAAGTACTCAATCAATCAATCAATCAATCCATTGCCATTTCAACGTGGATTTCATCATAAACAAAAACGTAATTTTCAAATTTTCAATCTCGAAATTTATCAAATACCGGTTTAGGAGTTTCACCTAGTCCACATCCATTAGCGTTTCAAAGTCTTTAGAGCTGCAGACAAGAGCTGATAAAAAGCAGATTTTACTGCATTCCTACATTAGTGGAAGACAGTCAACCTTCTAATGGTCATGTCCCTCTCATGTTGTTATCTGTGGTAATAATTCTGCCACACTGACTTCACAGAGGAGATTAGATCATTGTGACGTCACTCAAATTAGAGCCAAGCCACACTAAGCGTTTTTCAGGCGTTTTCAAACGTGTCGGCAGGGCAGGAATCTCTCAGATTGGTTGATTAGGTTCACAGATGGTTGTAACTCAAATTAGGGTCAAGCCACACGAAGCTTTTTTCAGGCGTTTTCAAACGTCAGGGCAGGAATTTCTCAGAATTTCCATCTAGCTGTTTAGCCTGTTGTCAATATTTGCAGTAGCAGAAGTCTTCGGGGTGATTTACAGCATTTTATTGGGATTCCCGTTTAATAATAATTATCTCTCAGAATTATTTGATTGTATGGTATGAGATGTTGTGGTATTTCTCCATAATTGAAAGAATGAGGCCCGGTCGCAAAACAGCCGATTAAATTTTCACCGTGATTAATTTCACGAGAACCAATCAGAGAAGGCGTTTTTGAAAAGACGGCTTCTCTGATTGGCTCTCGTGGAATTAATCACGGTTAAAATTTAACCGGCTTTTGTGCAACCGGCACTAAGACTTTGATATTGTCAATACCACTTTTATTTATTCGAGAATTAATTCATAATTCAGTACCAGGTTTCATGGTAAAACCTACCACATCTTCAGCTGAACTTATAAGGAACCTGCTCCTCCAACAACAAACTTATTAGTTCAGCTGAAGATGTGGTAGGTTTTACCATGAAACCTGGTACTGAATTATGAATTAATTTTCGAATAAATAAAAGTGGTATTGACAATATCAAAGTCTTATTCTTTCAATCTCTCAGATTGATTGATTAGGTTGAAGCTCGGAAATCAGCTGATAATCAACCAATCGGAGAGCATACTGCTCTGCCGACTCATCTTAAAAACGCCTGAAAAACCCGCTTCGTGTGGCTTGGCCCTTCGAGTTTCGTTTGTTTTTGTTGGAAACACATACAGGAAGTATAAGAAGAGCATGTTATACATGTATATAGAAGAGCATGTATATAGTGGAGACAACGTTTTAATGGCAGTGGAGAAAGATAGGAGAACAACGTTGCTGATTCTCTGTCATGTCACTGACTTTTCGTTTGTTTTTTTGGTATTTTTTTCCAAAATTATTTCTTCAATGTGTGAATTATCTTTATTCAAGTGATAATGATGTGGAATGTCTGTACTATTTTTGGTTTAGAAGAAACTAAATTTGAAAATCTACTTTGTGAACATATTTTAGGACTAAAAATTTTGTGAAGTGAACAACTACAAGACTTGACCTATTTCGGGCTATGTGTAACCTTATCGTAATTTGGGAGAGGAATAGCACAAAGTTATCTTATTTTCACCCTGGCACCAGGTTACCTCATTTTTTCTGTCTCTATCATTCTGATGATGTACTTATTGTATGAATCAATCTATTCATATAAAAGCGAAATGGCACTCACTCACTGACTAACTGACTCACTCACTCACTCACTCACTCGCAGAACTAGAAATCTACCGGACCAAAAACGTTCAAATTTGGTAGGTATGTTCAGTTGGCCCTCTAGAGGCGCACCAAGAAATCTTTTGGCAATATTTCAACTCTAAGGGTGGTTTTTAAGGGTTTAAATTTCGTCTTTTAGCATGTATATTCTTGTTATTCTCCTTATTATAATTGAAATGTCCTTACCATATGTTAATATAGAACTTTAATCTAGAGATAGTACCTCTTCAAAACAGTTGTTAACTGGTAACTTAATTAATAATTTTGTCAGGTTGGCATTAAGTTGAGTTGACTTTGTTAGGTTGGATCAAGTTGAAGATTGAAATGCATTTATCGCGGAAAAATTGATTGGGCACTGCTACTTCAATCAGAGCTATTCCTGGGAATATTATATTACTAGCCGTCAGGCTTGCTTCGCTCGCCATATCCGTTCAGCCAGACGTTTAGTCTGTTCCCCCGACTGGATCGTCCTAACATTTATGATGAAAATGCTCAAAGGAGAAATGCAGGCGAGCGAAGCGAGCCTGACGGCTGATAAATAATAAATAAAGCCATTATTAAAACAGGCCCTAAACTATGATATCCTGCGCTTTCCGAAATAGGAAATAAAGAATAGGGAATGAGGAATCGGCAATAGAGAATAGAGAATAGAGAATAGAGAATAGAGAATAGAGAATAGGGAATAGGGAATAGAGAATAGGGAATAGGGAATAGAGAATAGGGAATGAGGAAGAATAGTTCAGCATAGCAACAATTCAAAAACCACAGTAGATCCAATAATAGACCCAGTATGTGGGTTGAACTATTATCCTTTTAGAAACAATTTAATAGCCCAAATTATCATGGAAAATGGTAAACAAGGCATGATAATAATGATAATGGTATGAAGAGATTCGCTTCAAACTGTGAACATCTTCTATAACTAGCAGCATCATTGCTTTTCATTCTATGAATGGTGTCGGTTTAGAGTGATTAAGGCTATTATTGCATCCACACATGTGTCTATTATTATAAGGCAGTAATTGTTGAAATTTCGAATGGAGATTTTGAGACGAAAAAAAGGAAAACATAATAAAAATGTAGGTTGCACTTTATTTGAGCATCAGACTATAATTATTGTTATCGGAATGTTACTTTGTTGCTCCTCTTCCTTATTTTTCTTCTTCTTCTCCTTCCCTCCCCTCTTCATCTACTTCTTCTTCTTCTCCTGCTACTGTCTTCTTCTACTGTTGTCTTTTCCTTCTTCTTCTTCTTCTTCTTCTTCTTCTTCTCCCCCTCTCCTCCTCCTCCTCCTCATCCTCCTTCTCCTCCTTCTCCTCCTCCTCCTCCTCCACCTCCAAAAAGCTTGTGTCTTTCTATTCAAGCTGTATATGCCAGTTTAGTATGGGAGTCACGTTTGAGTATGATGGTAATATTTTTAAGTAACTTTGATGGTTTTCAATAATTATTATTATTTCCGATGGTCAGCCACGATTCTTCGTGTCCTTTTTTCTCTTCTCATGAATGAGTAATTGGTATCAGTATCCATTACCTCACTGTTGTGATTTAAAAAAATGGAATGTTGCATTCCTAATATGCCCATGGACTATACTTCAGTACTCTCAATTCTTGTTTTGTTAATGAGTTATGAATACAATTTCCCTGCCTGTTCGGAGCACCTCTCGCAAAAGCTTCTCCACAATCACCTAGAATACTTTTGTGAATTACTCAATTTAGAGAACCAAACCCTAGAGAATGATCAGTATTACTATTACAATGTTCAGCCTAATGTAGAACCCCTAATAACTAATTGTTATTCTGGAGTTGCTGATACGTTGCATTGAAAGATGAATGGAAATAGCAATATAATAATAATAATATTATATCAATAATTATAGGAATTATTCCTATCAGTGACATTTTTATCATCCATTCTCTAGAATCTGTCAATCAATGATTAGATTAATAGATTAATATGATAGAGAGAGAGAAGAAATAGGAAAGATAGAAATTAATAGAGGATAGAAAACAAGTATGACTAATACAACAAGTGATCTTCTATTGTAGCAACAACAGAACTAACAACTAAGGGAACCAGACAACAAACGAAAACAGAAAACAACGAAGTGACAAAGAAAACAGATTGCGTGTCCAGTCTATAGCCTATTGGGGGATTAGCACAAACAGTTGAAAGAGGAAAGTTTGCCATTCATTTTCAAACTGTCAGTAAAGGGCAGTATTCCTTGTAAGTAGCTTTCAATTCACCTATTTCTGACAGTTTATAGTGGATATCATCATAAATCTAGAGTTCCCCCATAGGGTACTACCATGGAGGGAGGGTCTTTCACTGTGTTAGTTCTACCATAGTATGGAAGACAGACAAACACACCTTTTTTAGGCTTGCAATTTTTGAAAACCTCATAAATAGGAACGACCCCCCTGTGATGTAATTATGGGGTATAGTCATAGAGCACCGTTCACCACCTTTACGAGAGAGGGATTGGGGAAAGAAGCCACCCTTCGTCTACATCTTATTAGTCTATTTCCACGACTTGGCAAATGAACGCAAGAAATTGTATAGAGAGGTAGAGGGGAGAAAGAGGAGGAGGAGGAAGAGGAAGAAGAAAGAGGAGGAGAAGAATAAGAAGGAAAGAAGAAAATAATGGTCGGAAAAGAATAATTAAAAGTCGAAAGAAAGGGGTGAGTATTTTTGTATTGGTTATTTGTAATGGGGAAAGCCAGGGGTTCACCCTTTGCATTGTGGTTTGGCTATAGGCCTACAGGAAGTGTACGATGCTTAGCAAGCACGAAGGTGTGCTTACTGCTTAGGGACTCAGTGACTTAGGGGCTTAGCCAACTAACAGACAATAATCGATAAGGTAGGTGGATAGGAAAGTTGTCGATGTATCTGATGGTGACGTCTACGATATAATAAAAGTATTTGATTAGCAAATTCCACTAAAAATTAATCAATAAATTTTCAGTGAAATTTGACAATATCATTGTTTTCTTATCATGTAGAGATTTCACAACATCACCATAAATTCTACTAATTTTATATTTGATTAGCATTGGTGTTGCTGTCCTTGTCTATCACTCGACAAAGCAGATAACGCTATCCTTTTCTAGCTCTGCAATGTGCTGGATCGTTTTTTTACAATGTAGACATAAAATATTTGATCTCAGTCATGGAAATTTATTATCCAACAACTGAAAAAATATTTTCTCCACGAAATGGATATCATTGATTACTTTAAACAGGAATAGACAGTTGATATCATATCAGATATACTCGTATCAGATCAGCTATCACCTATAGAAGAATATGGCAAGGCAGTGCTGTACTCCTATCTTTCAACACTGTCGTAACACATAACGTAACCTCACTTTGAACTAGTAGTTCTGTGAACAGTAGACTTCACGCAGTATTCTCATCCACAATAACCTGATTGAAACTATAGACCTTATGGAAATACAGCAATAGACTGGCTTCTCCACACATCTGTGTAATCACTTGTCAGCTGATTTATGATGAATAATTCTATAGTTGATTTTCACTTTAATATTGGCGTATGAAGGAGGCTCTTTTTCCCTTTTATATTATCCTTGAAATGCAAAATTTCCAAAAACCTTGAATATACGTCAACGCGCAATTAAAAAAGGAACATACCTGTCAAATTTCATAAAAATCTATTACAGCCTTTCGCCGTAAATGCGCAACATATAAACATTTAAACATTCAAACATTCAAACATTCAAACATTAAGAAAAATGCCAAACCGTCGACTTGAATCTTAGACCTCACTTCGCTCGGTCAATGCGATAGGGATGGTCAAAGAACTTATAGAGATATAGACCTACAATGCCTATGCTTTCCAATGATAGCTCTTACTTGAAATTGAAGGCCGCCATTGGGGTATTTTAGCACGAGATATTATATCTATATATTTGTAATATTATAGATTACAAAGTCATTGGTATGTAATAATCTTATAGGTTGCCCCCTCAATGGCCGATTTCAATTCCAAGTACGACACTAGCGCTGCATGTGAGTCTATGCATCTTTAAGGTCTTTGGGGAAAAGAAAAGAAAGAAAGAAAGAAATATTTATTGCCAAAATCATTAAACAAACTTTACAAATGTGAAAAATATAAAAAAATTTCATATACAATACATTGCAAAAACTTAAAATTAAAATATTTTCCATTTAAAAATCGATTATAATATTATCATTGGCGTTACCAGCAAAACTAAGTAGTTTGAGCGATGGCATGGTTACAGCGGGGATGGTTACAACCATATATGTGTTCAAAAGAATTGTAAAATAGTTATCAACTCTCTCGCTTTTTTCTATAAATTCAGAGGTTGATCCTCAATCTATTTCATTTTTCAATCATAAAAATTCACCAATAACTTGGGCTCCAAATAGTGTTTTTCTTTTACTTCCAAAAATAACATAACATTTTCAAATTCCAACACTATAATGTTGGCTATACGTTAGCACTCACAACAAGTAAAGTCTAAACTCAACTATCTGAGTAAACAAATCACACACTGAATGCGAAGATGAAGAAAAAGAAGAAGAAGGAAAAGAAGAAGAAGAGAGAAATAATGTGAAAACGTAGAAAGCCTAAACGATAACTGAGGCGTGCCAAGAATAAGATAGGATTAAAATACTGGAAACAAGGATAGATTATAATAGACACGGCTGTTAGACAGAGAGAAAGTGAGAGAGAGTGAGATTGAGAGAGTGAGAAAGAGATAAGTTGAATTGTTAAGTGATATTCGGTCGCTCTCTAAAAGACTTAAATTATCTCAAGTGATAAAGCTCTTTCGTGAAAGCATCAATTTGGCTTCAAGTGAGAGAATTTTACGCCCAGACAAGAAAACGCTTCTCAGAGCTCATAGAAGAAGCTTGGGTTGAAAAATATTCCGTCAATTAGAGCTGTGGGTCTAATTGTTTTTTGTAATTACCAAGGATTTCTGGTTGTTAATTAACTTTTATGATGAAGGTATTCCAAAATGGAGTCCATCATGACACGATGATGTTTCACTTTTAAGGGAAAAAAATGATGTCAAAAAATTTCGTTCATGAATGGTTTATCATTTTGGATTCATTTCAATTTTCGCATAAATGTAATTGCTCATCTATTACAGACTAGCCGTCAGGCTCGCTTCGCTCGCCATATCCGTCTAGCCAGGGGGCTCCGCCCCCTGGACCCCCGACTGGATCGTCCAAGAATGAGATCAGCAGGATCGCTTCGCTCGCCTGCATTTTTCATTTGAGCATTTTTATCATATGTTACGACGATCCAGTCGGGGGTTCAGACTAAACGGATATGGCTAGCGAAGCGAGCCTGACGGCTAGTAATATAATATTCCCAGGGATAGCTCTGATTGAAGTAGCAGTGCCCAATCAATTTTTCCGCGATAAATGCATTTCAATCGTCAACTTGGTGCCAACCTAACAAAGCCAACTCAACTTAATGCCAACTGACAAAATTATTAATCTAGTTACCAGTTAACAACTGTTTCGAAGAGGTACTCTCTCTAGATTATAGTTCTATATTAACTTATGGTATGGAAATTTTTCAATTATAACTAAGAGATTCGAATAAGAAGGATATACATGCTAAAAGACGAACTTCAAACCCTTGAAAACCACCCTTAGAGTTAAAATATTGCCAAAAGATTTCTTAGTGCGCCTCTAAAGAGCCAACTGAACATACCTACCAAATTTGAACGTTTTTGGTTTGCTAGATTTTTAGTTCTGCGAGTGAGTGAGTCAATCAGTAAGTCAGTGAGTGAGTGCCATTTCGCTTTTATATATAGATGAATAGAATAATTCAAACACTTGTGAATTCCCCTCACATAGACAAGTACGGATTATTTATTTATTTATTTATTTATTTATTTATTTATTAGATAGAGGGAACAATACAATAGTCGGAAAAGAAAAAACAGGCCATTGCCCAAAACTTCTTCAATTTCCTGATTTTGACACAAATCGTCCAAATATTATGTAGGTTATGTTCACTTCAATTTCAACACCAAATCTTCAATCTGAAACTATGAATCAGAATAAAACAAAGAATTTCAAATTTAAGAATTTTGGATTAGAAAGATAATCCAACGAAACAGTGATCAAACAAGAATTTTAACTACAAATCAAGAATGGGTCAGGAGAAGAAACTATACTAAACTATTGAGAGATAAAATGGTATTATAAGGTACGATGACTTCAGCCGTATAGTATACAGGAAACACAAATCACTAAAACTTCATTCACAAAAAAATACTCATGATCCTCCTTCCTTCTCCCATTCACCCTCTCCATCTATTTTCCTCCACCCACTCTTCATCTATCTCTCTCCTCACCCATCATCATCAATTATTACCTTTTCTCTTCCCATTCTTCACTCACTGTTCGCATAATTAAAATGCCCACAATAGATGTTATTGCCCATTGTCTTTGAAATGGGGAATCCCTCATCTATTCATTTGAAATATCACCAGTAGTTTATATGATAATGTAATGCACTGGGTAGTGATCATAACAATAATTTCAATTCAACTCGTATTTCTCAAGTACTTTCGAGTACTGAATATTAATGCTCAACTATAGTGAGGTGCACGTTATAATGGTAGTATTCGATTAACATTGGTGTTGCTATCCTTGTCTATCATCCAACAAAGCAGATAGTGATGTCCTTTTCTAGATACGAAACGTTGCCAGATAGTTTTTCAACAATGTATGAAGATAATTCATTTACAAAATATATGATTTCAATTGTAAGAATCTTTCATTGAATAACATTAATAGTTCATACAGAAATGTTCTATTTTATCACTGTAAATTGTGTTTAATTCCCAGAGGAATCCAAAATTTCCCTCACAAAGGCCCGGTTGCACAAAAGCCGGTCAAAATTTAATCCTGATTAATTTCATGTGAATCAAATCAGAGAAGACCATTTCAAAAAGATGGATCTACTAGAATTAATCAGGTTTGAAAATGGCCCGGCTTTTTTGCAACCGGCACTAAGTACCTGATTGAATGATTACAAAAGTTCAACAGCTCAGTTATAGCACAGAGGAAAGAAACACTACTTTATGCTTATTCCGTGGTTATAGTTTTGACACAATCCCACACACATGAACTCGCTCACTCACTTCCATCATCTACAGACGACGAAATAATTATTATCAGCTTGTTTTTCCTAGGATGAATAATAATTATCCTTTCAGTGTCTTTCAGCGAGTTTTCCAAGGGTTGAGACCTAGTGCAATCGAATTTTTATATTATAAACCTACCATGTTCTGAATTTCGTGAGAATCGTTAGAGCCGTTTTCGAGATCCGGTGAAATACAAACATATAAACATCTAAACATCTAAACATCTGAACATCTAAACATCTAAACATCTAAACATCTAAACATCTAAACATCTAAACATCTAAACATTTAAACATCTGAACATCTAAACATCTGAACATCTAAACATCTAAACATCCAAACATACAAACATCTAAACATCTGAACATCTGAACATCCAAACATCCAAACATCTAAACATCTAAACATCTTAACATATAAACAGAAATTGCTCGTTTAATAGTTTAGGATAATGATATTGGTAGGCACTCTGTGTGTCACTACTATTTAAGGTCCAGTTGTCGTTATCAGCTGTACTATAAATGAACCAAGAAACTACTCCCATGAACTACTCTCATGAAACTACTTCATGAGATCATTTCAAACTTCGTATGATGAACGTCTTTGATCGTATCAATTCATCATATTATTATCATGAAGACCACACAAAATAGAAGTCAAATCAACTAACAATATAATACAACCAATGAAACGTCTCACTAAGCTCACATCTCAGTGATAATTTTGGTGTTATTGCGATAATTCTGGAGTTATTTTGACAGAGTTATAACCTACCACTCAAGAGTTGAGACTATTATAGTTGTTAGTTCAAGAATTGTGTAAAAGTGGTGACATATTCTTGGAGGCAGATCTAAGTTAACTGTCAAAGCCAGATGATTCATTTGTAGGATTTCTTGTTAACTTGTCAAAATAATATTGTGCAGAAATATAAGTGATAATTAGCGGTGAAAATAGAGCGTGGTTGAAGCCAATTTTCTGTTTGGGATATGAGATGATAATTTGCGGTTATATTGGACATTGAAAATAGATATCTCTTGAGATATTTGACTTTCGAAGAATGTATGAGAGTTCACATTAGGAACTTAAGTATGAGAAGCTATTTTGGGAAGCGAGGATCAATTACTTCATAATTCAAAACTCTTTTGAAAAGGGAAGATTTTATTACCGATATCCTCCATATAAAAACCTAGATAACCAAATTTAACAAGGTTATCTATAATAAATATTGGGCTATCTATTATACAGGATGATTCTTAATTATGGTAACATAATTTAATACGTGATAGTAGAGGTAAAAATAGGAAAAAAGTTCCAATAAACATATATCCATAAACGCTTCATTAGCGAGCTATACAGGGTGAAAGATTTCGCCCGGAATTCAGTTCCTCTGGTGAAATACACCGATGCTGAATTCTATGGGGACTAGTTTTTGAAAAACTTATGCTGGATTCATATGGAAGAATATCTGAAAAATTGGATAAAACCAGTCTGGAAGCTGTAGTGTGAGTAGTTTTTGAGAAAAAAGTTGAAATATGCAAAAAATCCAAGTAGAAAACACAGACATTTGATGCCCAATAACTTTCTTTAATGACCAGTAAACAAATAATTTTTGGCAATAAAAATTGCAGAGAATTCAATTCTGAAAAGAATTATGTAAGCTGTGTGAACTAAATTTAAATAAAAGTTGAATAAAATGTATTCTCATGTAGTACATTGCACCACAAAAATTTGCTGTTTTATGAGGAGAGAACTAATAACTCATAGGTTGTAGCTGATTGCAAATAAAATATTCGGTTTTTTATGAAAAAATGGTTTTATTTTTATATGAAATTAACATATCTAAATGACATTAAACTTATACCAAAAGACTACAGATGATGTTCAAAGTTACCTATTTGAATAATTATTCTTCCATTATCCTCACGATCATATATCTCACTCATATTGTCTATTTGGGTTTATTCTTAGTTACTGAGTTTCTTTTCATTTGTAGTTATTCAGCAGTTCTGATGACCATATTTGGAATACTTGGGCGTGTCAATGTCTCGGCCAATGACAGTCGAGCTCAACCTCATTGGTCAACAGCTGATGGCCAATCATAGAGCTTCACCCTCACTATTAATTTAATCAACTATTCGGCTAATCTATGTTTCAGGTTCTAGTTTACTGGTAATTGATAATTATTTATCAATGGCTAATCACAGATCTTCATTCTCACTATATAATCAATTATTCTGCTGCTTGATGTTCCAGGTCTTAGACCCGGTTGCACAAAAGCCGGTTAAATTTTAACCGTGATTAACTTCACGAGAACCAATCAGAGAATGCGTTTTTGATAAAACGGCTTCTCTGATAGGTTCTCGCGGAATTAATCACGGTTAAAATTTAACCGGCTTTTGTGCAACCGGCCCATTCTATTTATTGGAAATTGACAATTAATGATTAGAGATTGATTGTTCAAAAACCGAAATTAGTATTTCAAATTATTAAATAATGATTTATAAAGGTTTTAACAATATCTCTATTCAAAGAATCAGATAATATCAATTAATTCCTATTCAATAAGGAGTGATTCTATTCTATATTATCACCCCTATTACTACAGAATCCTATATATTCACTATATCCAGCTGTGCTGTATAATAAGTTCTATTTTTCTGGCACGAAAGTTTGTAAAATTACGTGAAAAGTTTCCAATTATTAGTGATTTGAGTGTAATATTTCAGTTTTCTATCCAGTTCCTCAACCTTCGAAATTCAAAATTCTTGGTTTCTGTTGTTTTGAGTGAAAAGGGAATAAATTTCAGAAAAGTGGAATCATAACCTCATTTCGGACTTTGAAAATAATATTATCAAAGTTTGGGAGAGAAATAGTACAAAGAGTATCTTTAGTTTTCCTCTCCCATTCAGTGCTTTCTTGCAAAAATAAATGAATAAATATTCCAGGTAACCTGTGCTCCGCAAGGGTCTCAATAGAAACTTGACAAATTGAAAACTTGACCTACTGAAATCTTGAAAAATGTTGAATAGGCTTTATAGGCCTATTCAACATTTATAGGCTCTATAGGCATCCTCGGTAAAGCAAGACTCAATATGCGAAATTTCAAGTTGATCAGTCCAGTAGTTCAAATGCGTCATTCCTGAATTCCCAATCATGTACGTGTATTAGCCAATTCTTTCCTATATTATATTTTATATAATATATCTAAAAATTGATAAAACCCTGAAATATCCCACACATATTTCAAGGGCACTTCAAATGACACTCTTAGGCTCAACCCAAAAAGTAACAGCTGTGCCTAGTGGAAAGTTGTGTGTATATTTTTGGCTTAAAAATTTTCTTAAATAAATTAATTTATTCAAAGTGCGGTGATATTAAGTGTAATATTAAGCTATAGATTGGTATTTTAACCATTCTGAATTCAAAATTCCCAGCTCATATATATTTTTGAACAGTACTTTGAACTTTAACTTTCCTCAGTAAGAACATGACCTATTTTTCCGGACATTTTATTATTTATCAAAATTTAGGAACAGAATAGTTTTGATCTATGCCTGTTGTTCTATCCCGATCATATTCATATGATTTGTAATTATATCAACAAATAAATAAATAAACCCACACTTACGCGACTCAGGTCGAGAAGAGACTCGACTCTAGTCGGTAGCATGTGTTTCCAAATGGTGACACTCAGACCAGTCGATTCTAGTCTCCGCGACTGTCACCATTTGACTCGACTCTAGTCGGTAGCATGTGTTTCCAAATGGTGACACTCAGACCAGTCGATTCTAGTCTCCGCGACTGTCACCATTTGACTCGACTCTAGTCGATAGCATGTGTTTCCAAATGGTGACACTCAGACCAGTCGATTCTAGTCTCCGCGACTGTCACCATTTGACTCGACTCTAGTCGATAGCATGTGTTTCCAAATGGTGACACTCGGACCAGTCGATTCTAGTCTCCGCGACTGTCACCATTTGACTCGACTCTAGTCGATAGCATGTGTTTCCTAATGGTGACACTCAGACCAGTCGATTCTAGTCTCCGCGACTGTCACCATTTGACTCGACTCTAGTCGATAGCATGTGTTTCCAAATGGTGACACTCAGACCAGTCGATTCTAGTCTCCGCGACTGTCACCATTTGACTTGACTCTAGTCGATAGCATGTGTTTCCAAATGGTGACACTCAGACAAGTCGATTCTAGTCTCCGCGACTGTCACCATTTGACTCGACTCTAGTCGATAGCATGTGTTTCCAAATGGTGACACTCAGACCAGTCGATTCTAGTCTCCGCGACTGTCACCATTTGACTCGACTCTAGTCGATAGCATGTGTTCCAAATGGTGACACTCAGACCAGTCGATTCTAGTCTCCGCGACTGTCACCATTTGACTCGACTCTAGTCGATAGCATGTGTTTCCAAATGGTGACACTCAGACCAGTCGATTCTAGTCTCCGCGACTGTCACCATTTGACTCGACTCTAGTCGATAGCATGTGTTTCTAAATGGTGACACTCAGACCAGTCGATTCTAGTCTCCGCGACTGTCACCATTTGACTCGACTCTAGTCGATAGCATGTGTTTCCAAATGGTGACACTCAGACCAGCGATTCTAGTCTCCGCGACTGTCACCATTTGACTCGACTCTAGTCGATAGCATGTGTTTCTAAATGGTGACACTCAGACCAGTCGATTCTAGTCTCCGCGACTGTCACCATTTGACTCGACTCTAGTCGATAGCATGTGTTTCCAAATGGTGACACTCAGACCAGTCGATTCTAGTCTCCGCGACTGTCACCATTTGACTCGATTCTAGTCGATAGCATGTGTTTTCAAGTGGTGACACTCAGACCAGTCGACTCTAGTCTCCGCGACTGTCACCATTTGGAAACACCTGCTATATCGACTAGAGTCCAGATTCTTCTTGACCTGAGTCGGGTAAGTGTGAGTTGAGCCTTATGCGAAAGCTCCATAAAAGTAACGGAGTGAGACAGAGTGTCATTTTTCCAGCGATGAAAGAATATCCTCCATTCCTGAAAGTGTTCTATCATGTTTACGTAGTCAATAACTTACCAGCCGCTCTAATGTAAATCAATATGGTCATGGGAAATGTGACACTCTCCCTCAATCCCTCTCACTCTGTCTCTTACTTTCTCTCCCTCACACACACTCTCTCACTCTCACACACACTCTTCCTCTTACACTTGCGCTGTCTCTCTGTTTATCTCTCCATCACACACAGTCTCAGTTGAAGTCTCTTCTTTCACTGCCACAATCTCTTTCTCTCTAACACACAGTCTCTATCACTCTTTCTCTCTCTTCTGGGCCCTGGAGTGATACTTTACGTAGTGAAGTTGACAAATGACCTTATAGGAGGGCACTATAGCATTGACATCAGGGCATCAGTGACCTATTTTTAGGGAAACTGGAAATTCTACGTTTTAACCTATTTATAAGCCCACTCATAACCCTAGTATTCATCCTAGGGCTACTTCCAATGGTACTATATCATATAATACGCCTACAGTGTAACAAATAGATTGAAACAATATCTAGTCTTCAAAAAGATGAAGTAATATATAGTGAAGACCACGCTTTAATGGCAGTGTTCGATTAGCAATGGTATTGCTATCCTTGTCTATCATTCAACAAAGTGAATAGCGCTATCTTTTTCTCGCTTTGCTCTGTTGCCAGATCGTCTCTTAACAATGTAGAACTATCAATTAATTAACAAAATATTTCATCTTAATTATGATAATTCATTATGAAATTATTGAAAAATATGATTTCTTGCTCCATGAAATATGATTGATTAAATAACGAGAATGGAGAGTTAATATTACATCAACAAACCTGTATCAGCTACCGTCTATAGAAGGCATTGACAAGACAGAGGATCAGCAACGTTGATATTTCTATCTTTCTCCACAGCCATTATAACGTGGACCTCACGATAGTTTGCATTTAGTATGAGGTCAACGTTAAAATAGCAGTGGAGAACAGCTTTGCCGATTTTCTGCCTTGCCCTTTGCCAATACCCTCTGTAGAAGATTGCTGATACCAGTTAACTGTTCATTCTTGTTCAGAATGGTCAATTATGTTTTATTCCTGAAGAGAATAACTCTGTGGGTAGATGACACAAGTTGATAAGTCACATTTTTGACTATATTGAGTTATGCATATGGCTGTGTTCAGAAAAATTAGATCTATAAGATGGTATAACTAAATATGTTGTATCTCTGTAAATAGCTGATAAATAAGCCTTGCTCAAGCCTGATAGAGCATTTTCTTCCAATCCCTAAGTTGGCAAATATTGATAAGTATATATATCTCAACACTCTTCTACCGGTTTGTATTATAATCCAATTATCAAAAGATGGCAAAATTTGATAAGTGTATATACTGGTAGGCTATTATAAAATCTTAAAATCAATAACCTATATTGAGAACTACATAACCCATACAACTTTGCAAACCGTTCAAGTTTGGTTAACTTGATCAATACTTGTAAATAATATCAATTAATTGTTAAAAAATATATTCAAATTTCTAAATAATCGAGTTTTAAGATATTTCCTATACTGTTACATTGTGATTTGAAACATTTGGCAGATGGCAAAACATGATATCTCTGACATCACTTGCTAAAATTCTCAATAGTTAACTCAAATGAATGTTTTATTCCTTGATATTTCATATTTAAATAGTCAAAGATCAGCTGAATATATTGGTGTAAAATGGGTAAGAAAAAATATGATAGATAAATTTTTGCAGCTATGCCAAACTTTCAAATTGCTCTCCTGAAAAGTTTACAAATCATGACTTATCAGCTTGTGTCATCTACCCACAGAACTATTTTAATCGTTGATCAATTAAATTGTCATAATTATTGATATTAAATAATATTTTGTTGATTGATCATATTTCTACATTGTTAAGGAACGATCTGACAACGTTTGCGGAGCGAGAAAAGGATAGTGAAATTCGCTTTGTCGAATGATAGACAAGGATAGCAACACCAATGTACATCAAATACTGCCATTATAACGTGGCCCTAACTTTCGGACAAACTTAATTTTATTACAGTCTTTTGAGTTTCAATCTTTCGATATTGAAAATTTTATCATTTCATTTGCATTTTTGATTACAACTTATTTTCTCTCATTTCATCCAGGATTCTAATACTTTTCATATTCCAGTAAAACTACGAGTATACAATTCACTGTCACACTGACAACTCTCTCCTTTTCCTCAGTCAACTCAACATGTGTGACTTATAACAATTCCTCATTATTTTAATTATTATTTCCCATCATTATTTTTCCTTATTATTATCATAGAGAAATGATAAGAGTAAGCTGTTTGTCTCTGTTTGACTCTCTATTTGTTTGTCTCTGCTATTATTTAATCATTTCACCTCCCATCTCTTTCATGGATTTCTTCTCTTCCTTTTCTTCTTTCTCTTTTACACATCCTTTTGTCCCATCTCTTCTCCATTCCTCTTGCCTTTCTACCGTGTACATCTTCTCCCTCCATTTGACAGCCTACTTGAGCAAAAGTGCTTTGTTTTTATTGGCTAGCACAGGTGTGGATGGTAAATACCACTCATATACTTGCAGTGCATTACAAAAAAGACCCCCTTTCTTCAAACTGTCCAATACTCGTATACTCAGAATGGTGAACGCCATTTTTATTTTATAGGTTCCCTATTTTACACTCTCCCACTTTCCCATTTCCCGATTTCCCCCTTTTGCTTCTTCTTCTTCTCTTCTTCTTCTTCTTCTTCTTCTTCTTCTCCTTCTTCTTCTTCTTCTTCTTCTTCTTCTTCTTCTTCTTTCGATCTTCCTCCTGCTTCTTATTCTTTTCATCGTCCTTCTTCTTCACCTTTACCCTCTCCTTCTGCTCCACCAACCTCTTCTCATTCTTCTCCAACTCCTCCTCCTCCTCCTTTTCTTCCTCCTCCTCATCATTCCTTTTATCTTGTCCTTCTCCTTCTACTTCTTCACTACTCCCCTTTTTCCTCTTCGTCTCCTTGCTAAGACAGAGCAAAACGAGAAAGAGATAGCGGCATCTGCTTTGTTGAATGATAAACAAGGATAGCAATACCACTGCTAATCAAACACTGCCATTATAACGTGGACTACACTATAGATGAGTTGATATCATATATGATTATATTATAATGTTCACACTGAGACGAGACTAGCACATGAACATTGTAATAAGTTATGATTATATTCTATTAACTTATCTAGCAGACTCACGTCTCAACTTGAAAGAAGACTTACATACAGTGGTCGCCAAACAGTCGATCGCGAGCTACCGGTAGCTTGTGGGGTAGTTTTTGGTAGCTCACAGAAATGCTTGGGTTGTCAACCATGCATTGAGAAACATGGCTACAAAATTTTGCATTTCTTACAGATATAGCTGAGAAGTCGAATGATCCAATTTGCAGCTTGAAGGGAAAGATAAGGAAATCGGTGGAATGATTTCAATTGTGAAATCGTTTTTCAAGGAGCTCGAGATGTGGGAAAAGAATGTCGTCCAGTTAGAATATAAACACTTTTCCAGTCTAAAGAAAATCAATGACGAGAAAAATCCTCCACAGCACCGCATCAATAACCGAGAATACGTTACAATTCAGACTTGAGACAACAGTTTGATCAACGATTAAAAAATTTTAAAAGCATATCGAATATGGTACAATTCGTCAACTCTCCTTTTGTAGAGATCGATGCATTAGATGTTGCAGCTTGTGTTGTAAAACATTTTGGTGGAGATCAGGTTTCTTCAGTTGAAATGGAATTTGTGGATTTTTAAAATGATCTGTCCCTCAGATCGTTTTCTACAATTGAAAATATTTGGCTTCAAGTCCCCAAGAAAAATATCCAATCATTATTCAAGTTGCATTGAGGTTGAAAGCCATGTTCAGCTCTACCTACTTGTGTGAAGCATTTTTTTCAAGTATAAAATTCATAAAAAATCGATATAGGAGCAGACTGACTGATGAACATTTGGACAACTGCATCAGAATGGCGGCTACAACGTACACTCCAAACACCAAGAAAATACTTCATGACCAAAAACAGTTCCACTGCCCTAATTGAAATGTACATTTCAACTTTTGTTATACTTTTTGCTTTAAGATAAGTAGGTTTCAACACTAGAAATGTATCTTTATGGAAAATAAAAGATACTTTCTTCATTCTGATATTCCTTGGTAGCACACTAGAAGATTTAAAAATAATCATTATTGAACGAAAATCCTAAATAAATGCTGCAAATCACCCCACGGGTGGTGCAAATCATCACCACCAAACGCACGGGGGGTGATTTGCAGCATTTATTTAGGATTTTCGTTCAATAATAATTATATATTAATTAGCATTTGAATAAATGCATTCTCTATTTAATTCCATCTGTAACTAGATTTATAAATGCTATTCTAGCTCACTGGCTCATAGGTTTGGCGATTGACTTACAAGGTCACAATAGTTTCATGCTTTCTCACTCAAAGTAAACTATTTTCTAAAAGGAATCTATGATCTTATGAATGCCATTTATAGAAATCACATACTGTATTCATCATACCAAAGTAACACACTGTATTATTTCTACATTCCAAGCTCATATTCATATAACATACATGACATACGGTATCCGCTTATAACGGACGAAGCCATTTTGCATATTAGGCTATAGACTATGGACCGTCGCAGATAGCAGAGATTGGTTTTATGTAAATCGCTCAATTTATCAACCAACTACTGACTCATATGTGTGGTTGGCTCAATCGAGGAGAAGAAGAAGAGAAGAAGAAGAAGAAGAAGAAGAAGAAGAAGAAGAAGAAGAAGAAGAAGAAGAAGAAGAAGAAGAAGAAGAACGAATAAGAAGAGAAGAGAAGAAGAAGAAGAAGAAGAAGAAGAAGAAGAAGAAGAAGGAGGAGGAAGAAATGAAGGAGAAGAGTGACAAAGAGGAGTAGGAGTAAGATAAGAAGGAGAAGAAGAAGAAGACGACGAAGAAAAAGGAGAAAAAGGAAGTAGAATAAATATGAAGAGAGAAAAAAGGAAAACTTGAAGGGAGAAAGGCAAGTGACTTGAGAAGGAAAATGAAAAAATGAGAGAGAGTGGATTGATTGAGTACTTTATTTATGTAGATTACAACAATATATACTGGCTTATACACTTATAATTATACAATAGCTTACAATACAGCATTATGGATGAATTTACATAATATAGACTAAGAAAATAATTATTGAACTGTATATGATATGAAAATGCAATTTTTGATATAATAACTATAGATAATTATATTGTTATGCATCTACATAAATTAGCGGAGCTTTGGACATATCAATGTCCATTCTTCGGAAACAATATTAAAAATATCCTCCCCACTAACTCTCTACCAAAACGTTAATTTCATTATTGAAACTAAGGATTTATTTATTAATGGAAATATTGTTAAAGTTTCAATCAATATGAATATTTAAGAGAAAAAAACAGAAAATTGATAAAGTAAAATAATTATATAAGATCAAATAATTGATTAATAAAATGAAGTAGGCTGAAAGTAGATCAGGGTTATCAACTTTCAGTAATATACAGCAGTAACATTGTCTTCCCACTAACTCTCTACCAAATGAGAGAGATAAGTAGAAAAAATATGGAGGATGAGCAAGAAGATAGTGAGAAGAGAAAAAAGAAAGAGGATGAAGAGAAGAAGGAACAATAGAAGAAGAAGAAGAAGAAGAAGAAGAAGAAAAAAAGAAGAAGAAGAAGAAGTAGGAGTATAAAGTCGGGGAACAGTTTTCACCATACAAGACCTGGCAATACATTGTCATTTATGATAAAAAATCAATCAATCTCTAAAATTAGTGAAGCCGTCTTATCAAAAAAGCCTATTCTGATTTGTTCTCGTGAAATTAATTTCGGTTGAATTTAACCGGCTTTTGTGCAACCGGCACTTATACTTTGAATCGGAATATATTGGCTTGCATTCCAGGGTGTCGAACTATGCACTGTTGAATTGCTATATAGGGAGAAGCTACTGACTCTCTGCCAACTTCTAATTGAACTGTCCCTCCTTTAGCTGCCTGAATTATCACTTTACTCTCCTCACATCCTAGCTCATCATCTTCTTCTTCTTTTTCTTCTTCTTCTTCTTCTTCTTCTTCTACTTCCTCCTCTTCTTCTCCTTCACCTTCTTCCTATCGTTCTCCCTCGTCATTTACCTCTTCATCTTCACCTCCTTCTTTGTAGTGTGTAGATGGGCTCCGAACCACCAGGATGTGATTTTTTATATTCAGAGTAGTTCAGGTCCTGAAGGATATTTGTATAATTTGTAAGAATACAACACATCACAATTCATTATCACATTTTTTTAAAGTCAAATACAAACAAATGTTGAAGATTATTGATTTAGTTACTGATTAATTTTGAAATTTATAACTTATCATTTGAAGTGTATTCACTTGCTAAATGAAATAAAATATGTAAAAACAGCATTAATATAACACGGATTTCATAAAAAATACAATCACACAAACTGTATTCTACTGTAAATAAACCTTCCTGCAATGTTCACAAAAGATCCCCTTTAGTGTATTATACTAAAACGAGTGTATTAGACAGAGGAATTGTAATCCACATACAAAAATCTAATCATATCTTATCGATTCTGTTCAATTCATCGTAATGTTGTTATCTTTTTCTAATATCTTCCTCCTCTTCTGTATTCCAAGCGTTAGCGCTTTCGTTCCAAGTGACAGAATCTTGAACTAATGAGACAATCCGACCACGGTACGATTCTAATCCGGGTCTGTGATTGGCTGACAGCTAATTCTGTGACCCCTCCCAACTTTCTCCTGCTGCTCTCCTATTGGCTGAGCTCTGACTCCACTTGGTAATCATCCGCCATTTCCAAACTCAAGTCTCAGCATCAACCCATCCAATATGCTCATTTGAATTGAATCAGAACCACTTCTCTCTCCTTCTTCATCATTATTTTCTTATAGTGACACAAATTTCACTAAATAAATATGTGTTTGTTTTCTCATTTATTGAAATACAGATCAATATTCACTCCTAGTTATTACTAGTAGTTCTGTGAACGGTAGACCTCACGTAGTTTACTCATCCACAAGTATCTGATAGATGATAATATATAGTGATATCAGAGTATGGAGGAATTCCTTTTCTTCTCATATCATCCTTAAAATGAAAGATTCCAAAAAAACCTTGTGTACACATCGACGCGCAGTTCGAAAAGGAGTATTCCTGCCAAATCTCATCTAATTCTATCAACGCGTTTGGCCGTAATCGCGTTACATACAGACAAAAGAAAATCAGAGTTAAAATACATACCTCAACACGTTCGGTCAATAAGAATTCAGATGATTGTAATATTGAAGTCATTGGAGTACAATATTATCTAAATTTTGGCTACAAGAAGACTATTTCTACATTATTTTCATTATCTCACACTCTCTCAACAATATAGCAGGTAAAAACCTTATATTGTTTATTCTATGTCTATCGTATCCCACATCTTGTCCATTAACACTCCCGAATTATTCTTCCACAAGTCTATTCTTCTTCTTCTCCACATCCAACCTAATTTATCTTCCTCCCTATTCTTTCCTTTTCATTTATCTTCTATTTTCTTCTTCTCTCCGTACTTTGTAGCCTATTAGCTGCTTCCGCCTATATTTAGCACTTCATTACCGCTATACAAGAGCGACTACTGTGCCCAAAGTAATACATTTTCTTCAAATGACACCTCCTTTTATTTCTTCCTCTTCTTGTCCTTCCTTTCCCTCTTCTTCTTCTACTTCTTCTAAGTATTCTTCTACTTCTTCTTCCTCTCCTGTCTCCTTCTTCTTCACTGTTTTTCTTCATTTTCCTCTACTTCTTCTCCTTCTTCTTCCTCTTCTCCCTCTTCTTCTTCTTCATCTTCTCTTCCTCATCCTCGTCTGCCTCATCATCTTTCTCCTCTCACTCCATCTCCTTCAAAACCTCATCCCTCTCCTCCTTCTTCACAACCTTTTCATCATCTTCCTCTCCTTCTCTTTCTGCTGTCCTCTGCCTTTTTTCTCCTGAGACGATGACGTCACAAATAGAACTAATTGACTGTAAAGTGACATGGTGTTTCCTTTCCAGCTGTAACCAACCCAACTCCACTACACATTTAGAATGCTCCTACAATATTTTGACATTTCCTCTATTTCTGTCTGGTTTTTGTCTCTCCTTCTCCTTTATCCTCTTCTAATGTTCTCCTCTCTTTCCATCTCCTTTCTACTCTAGCATCTCATTTTCCACTTCCTCATTCAAATATTGCTCCTATTGAACGAGCGTCAGCGAGTTCTCACTTTGATCCACTCCATTTCAAATAGGATTCACTTTGAAACCTACTGTCAAACTATTTTTTTAAGAGCAATATTCAGCTGTTTTCATAATTTCCATCAATTCTGTATAACTAAAAGTTGCGATTTTCAAGGATTACAATACAAGAGTTCTTGAGCGAGTTTTCCAACTCAGGGGTTACTAGTTGGCCACTTATTCGCTTCTATTTCCGCCTCTCTGATGTTCAAGATATCAGATGAGAGAAGACTGCCGTAGAAGGCTTGACATATTCCAGTACCTTCTCATATTTATACTACTTCTCCATGGTCTACCAGCATTTTCGCAACGGTGTGGAGTTGGAGAGTGATAGACTTATCTGTTGAGTTGAATGTCGGACAAGGGTAGCAAACCAAAGTAGATCAGATGCTGACATCATAATAACCTGAATATAACTTCAATATTTCACTATATTCGTTCAACGACTGAAGAAAGTTACCCAATTTTCACTTTCTTTGCCCTATTACCATAGGTAAGGAAAGTATTGCTTTCCGAAAAAAAATAAGGTACCCCAATTTCTAAATTTCTCTACATTTCAAGGTCCTCTGAGTCCAAAAAGTGGTTTTTGGGTATTGGTCTGTATGTATGAATGTATGTGTGTCTGTGTACACGATATCTCATCTCCCAATCAACGGGATGACTTGAAATTTGGAACTTCATGTCCTTACAGTATAAGGATCCGACACGAACAATTTCGATCAAATGCAATATTCAAGATGGCGGCTGAAATGACAAAAATTTTGTCAAAAATAGGGTTTTTCGCGATTTTCTCGAAAATGGCTTCAACGATTTTTATCAAATTTATACCTCAAATAGACATTGATGAGCTCTATCAATTGCTACAAGTCTCATACCTGTAAAAATTTCAGGAGCTCCGCACCATCTGTGCAAAGTTTGATTTTAGATTTCCAATTATCAGATCTCAGATATGATTTAAATGGAAAATTCCGAGTGGAGAAGATTGAGCATGAAAATCTTCACAATAATTAATGTTCAGTAACATTTTCACCTGAAATTGAGATTTTTTCACAAGAAAATAAGATTATTAAATTGCAAACTGTTAGCAACTGTTGATTCTATTAAATCGTTCACTACGAAGAGATAGCAGACTTCGTGTATCTGCAGCACTATTGTCCAGTCACCAGCTGGCTTAGATCTTTGAATAGTAGACGCGATGCGCGTGAACACTAACGTCAGTGTTGATCAATTTTCATAACGGCAAGAAAAGTTGTGTGAGTGTGCCACTCTAGATTTTTGTAAATAAGTAGCTGTAACGTTTGATATATCCAATTCATTTGCTACAACAGGTTTTTTATATAATTTATATCCATGATTAATTATGAATATATCCATGATTTATATAATTAATATCCAGCAATTTATATCCATTTTGCTCCAACAGTGGATATTTACCATAAAATCCCCGTTATAACAAGACAGGACACAAGAGTTTCATCCAAATTTGAGCTGAAATTTCTTTGTTAATTTTATTTCTTGATTGGTTCATTTATCAAGTTTCCTTAAAAACAATAACAACGAATATTGCATTATTTGCTGATGCATTGAAATACTTTTATCATTATAATAATATCATAGAGAAACAATAGCATATTAAGTAGATATCCCATGGTAGATATCGCTGGCAGTCTCTCATATTGTGCCGTTCATACACTCTCACCCGGTCAAAACAATAAAAATTGACCATAATCGGCTTGAGATAACAGTAAAAGTTGCCCTATACCATGAGATATCTACTTACGCTATTGTTTCTCTATGATAATATTCAGTCTACATGCTTCATTCCCAATAATTGACATGATTTTTAAAAAGGATTCAGTAGTATCATGTAGCCCGACTGGAGAACAATTCATTTGCTCTCACTCCAATTCCAGGGACTTCAGCTGAATCCAAAAATAAAAGTTTATCGTCTGGAAAAAACCTCTCGATTTCTGAAATTCGATCCAGTTTTCTGGTTTTTATAGACCGTATTATACAGAATTGTATATTCTGGCTCTTGGTATATTTCAAAGTTACGCTAACCATAGATTTATCCACCTGGAAACTGCACATACTCGACTTATTATATGGAATTTTGAACCTGTATATATAAAATAATTGATTTTTAGTTCTGATCTCAAGATGCACTCCAATGACAAAAGAGTCTCAAGCTCTGACTGCTTTCAAAAGAGTCTTCCACTATCATTGACAAATAACGTGAATGCTATGGACTTGCTGAACTCAATCTTTTTCTTTCTTGTCTTTCCCCCTCTCTCTTCTTCTTCTTCTTCTTCTCCTTCTTTTTTGCCGTCCCTCAGTTTTCGCACCTGTCCTGAGCCTACAATAGAGAAGGCCCTTGAACAAGATGTTCCAAAAGCCACAGCCCATGAAATCCCTGGGTGTGTATATTCCTTCACAAGAATGCGTAGCTTCTATAATACATGTTTGATAAGTCAAGGGTATAGAAATCCTACCTCATAATAATTTTATGTGAATGGATTTTCATACTCTTGATCAGATTTTCATGCACATAATCAGATAAGCAACGATTCGCAGGGAAAAATGATTCTTGCTGCTTCTTATTTCTATTTTATTATCAACGTATTAAAAGTCTCATCTAGAAAAGAGAAAATCAAGAATTTTTTTTCCAAAATTCAGTTATAATCTATACTATAGTTATGGAAAGAACTGGCTGATACATTCAATTCAATTCAATTCAATTCAATTTATTTTTTCCTTCTGAATACAATTCATGTACGGGATAGGGAATTTAAGTTTGACGCATCATCACATTTGAACTATTGACTGATTAACCGCAAATTTTGCATATAGATTCTTAATTTACCGACTTATTCAATTATTAATTTACCGCCTTAATTATTAATTTTCAGCCTCTTACGATAAAATCTCCACTATTCTCACTATAGTGAAGTCCACATTACAATGGCAGTGTTTGGTTAGCAATGGCATTGCTATTATCCTTGTCTATCATTCAACAAAGCGGATAAAGCTTTCTCTTTCTCGCTTTGCTTAGTTTCCAGATCGTCTTTTAGCAATGTAGGGTTGATATTGAACAAAATATTCCATATTATGACATTATTGAACAATATCATTTGTCGCTTAATAAAATATAATTAATTATTTTAAACGCGAATGAACTTTGAATATTACATGAAAGACCTGTATCAGCTACCGTATATAGAAGGCATTCTATCTATACAAGACAGTGGATCGGCAACATTGTCCTCCTATCTTTCTACACTGTCTTTATTACGTGGACCTCACTATATAGTAACATGTCTCTCCCTTTGCTGAGAGGTTATAGAGTTTGAAAATCAATCAAACTATAGGGTATGTGCTCTTATAAAACCCACCTATCATAACATCAGCTCTGAGCTAGGAAGAATCAACAAATATAGATAAAGTTAGAAACACGAGACAAATTCGAGAAAAGACGAAAGGTGAGAAGGAAAAAGAATAGATGAATGAAGCAGGGAACAGAGAAAGAAGATGAGAAAACGATAAGCAGAGCAAACATCTGCCCTGACTGAACCTGAATGGACCTGAAGAGTGATGTAACAGGGCATTCGGTCCCTTTTCATTCAAGCGCTGTTCTTTTCTGAACAACTACAAGAATACAATACAGACTACAAGAATATAAGAACACAATATAAGATGAAGTGCGAAAAAGTGATAAGTTATGTCTATGCGGGCGTGTGTCGTGTCCTATCGACACGAAAATCTTCAAATCTGTATTTTGTTTTCTTCTACTTCGTCTTCTTTTTCTTCTTCTTCTTCTTCTTCTTCTTCTTCTTCTTCTTCTTCTTCTTCTTCTTCTCTTCTCCTCCTTTTCCCATTTCTTCTTCCCCCTTTTCATTCTTCTTCTTCTACTTAGACTTCTTTTTCTGCTTCACATTGATTGCAACGGTATTTTGAGATAGAATGGAGTAGTGTGAAAAAGGCGACTATCGTAAACTACTCTTTGATTTTGTCACTTCAAAGATGGTGAATGTGAATGAGGAGTAGAAGGAGAAGAAGGTTAATAAAAAGAAGAAGAACGGAGAACAGAAAGAAGAAGAAGTTGTAGAGAGAAAATTGTAGAGGAGGTAGAGAAGAATTTATTAACAAACCACTTTGTGAAAAGTTTTAACACGCGTTCGCATTTTGTAGAGTTAAATTTTTTCACATCTCCATCTATTTGTCGATATTTTCAGCTGTTCCAATTCCTTTTAATGTATTATTGATCCGTGTTTAATTTGTTAAGAGCTTCCATTCTCTTGATCATGCCAAATCAAATCAAAATCATTTATTCTCATTACTTTTAGTGTAGTTGAGAAGTTGATATTGTGGTAATTATTCATATTGAATGAAAAAGACTGAGAAATTGTCAAAAAAACACTGATTTAATAATAATAAATAACCAAATTCACTGAAACCGGTCTTTCTAATTATCAACAAATCAGTGGTTTTTTGACAATTTCTCAGTCTTTTTCATTCAATATTCTTATTACAAAAAATCTGGTATGGCGCACTCACACAACTTTCCTTGTCGTTATGGGAATTGATCACCTGACGCTAGTGTTCACGTGCATCTCAAGTCTACTTATAAACAAAGATCTAAGCTAGCTGGTGACAGGACAATAACGCTGGGGACACACGAGGTCTGCTATCTCTTCATAGTGGATCATTTAATAGAATCAACAGTTGCCAACAGTTTACTATTGAATAATCACATTTTCTCTCATTTCAAGCTCATTTTCAATCTTAGGTGAAAATGTTACTGAACATCAATTATTGCAGATATTTTCATGCTCAATCTTTAAATTTTTTCTGAAGCCTGATAATTGGGAATCTAAAATCAAACTTTGCATAGATGGGGCGGAGATCCTGAAATTTCTACAGATAAGAGACTAATGGCAGTTGATAGAGCTTATCGATGACTATTCTAGGTATGAATTTGATCAAAATCGTTGAAGCCGTTTTCGAGAAAATCGCGAAAACCCTGTTTTTGACAACATTTTCGCTATTTTAGCCGCCATCTTGAATTGCATTTGATCGAAATTGTTCGTGTTGGATCCTTATAGTCTAAGGACCTTGAGTTCTAAATTTCAAGTCATTCCATTAATTGGGAGATGAGATATCGTGTACATAGACATACACTCATGCACACACATACAGACCAATGCCCAAAAACCACTTTTTTAGACTCAGGGGACCTTGAAACGTATAGAAATCAGGAAATTGGGGTACCTTATTTTTTTCGGAAATAAATATTTCCCTTACCTATGGTAATAGGGCAAGGAAAGTAAAAAATCTATGTGAAATGTCAAAAATCTGTCACTGCCAAAGTGTTTGAAGAAATAAATAGTAATTGATAATCTCATTGTGAAGAACCTAAATTTCTATCAATTGTGAAAAACATCTCCTATAAAGTGATAAAGTTCTCCTATGCTAGGCTTGAAGTCTAGCTGACAAGTTCTATGAAATAAAAATCCGCTTTTAATAGAATGATTTATTTCCCAACACAAGCCGTTTTTCCTCCAGTGTATCAAATCACCTACTTGTTGTTAAACTTCCCGAAAATAAACTCAAGGATTATGTCTCATTCACATGTAAAAGAAGATTTGTTATTTTTGAAGATATTACCATTATTCCTCCATTGTATTCAGTTCATGACAATAGGCGTGTTATCTCGTCTCTAAATCATTTTCTAAACGGTTTGTTAGTGACTTCTCTATTCTTGGATTTAAGTTTTAAATTTGAAAAGATGTCAACGTTTAAGAAGTCAATGTAATTCTATGTAAATGTCGAGTGATAACCAGTATTTTATGTGTGGTTGAACACTTTGAATTTTGAAAAATTACTGTAAAATCTCTGTACATTTGAATGATTTATCGTTCACTATATAGGCTACATCTGACATGACGTTCACTATCATTCAAGTACCGTATAATATCATTACTCTATAACCATGAATATTACACAACCTATACTATAATAAAGTAAAGAACTAGCTTATACACGTACGGCATAGGAAAATTATGTTTGACACATCATCACGACTGAACTACTGGACTGATTAACTTGAAGTTTTGCATATAGATTCTCAATTTAACGAGAATGGTTGAAGGCCAATTTTTTATTGTTAAAGATTCCAGGACCACAAGTTTTCAGTTTGTAAAGTTTCAAAATAAACCCTTGCAGCGCACGGGTCACCTGATCGTCCATAATATGTAATAAAGGAATGGATTGACTTGCAAGGAATAGGAAATTCATGAATGACGACGCATCATTACGTCTGAACTACTCAACTGATTAACTTGAAATTTTGCATATAGATTTCTAATTTACCGTGAATGGTTATAGGCCTTTTCTATGTTCTTCAAGATTTCAGTGCGTCAAGTTAAGTTTTCAGTTTTAGTTTGGTTATAGGCCCATTTAGAACTCTACAAGATTTCATTATCTCGAGTTTTCAGTTTGTAAAGTTTCAAAATATACCCTTGTAGCTCACGGGTTACCTGCTAGTTTATAATATTATAATAGAGGAAATACTTGGCTTATTTAGGTACGAGATAGGAAATTCACGAATGACGCATCATCACGTCTCAACTACTTAAATGATTGTCTTAAAATTTTGCATATAGATTCTCAATTTACCAAGGATGTCTATAGGCCTATTTTGAATTCTTCAAGATTCCAGTAGGTCAAGTTTTTGTCAAGTTTCTAATTAAACCTTGCGAAGCACGGGTTACCTGCCAGTCAAAACTGAATTAAATAGTATCTTCACTCAACAAAACCATTCCAAAACAAAATAGCCCTTACTTTGTTCCCCCTAAAGGGGAAACCCAGCTGACGCCACCCAGTCTGAAAAAACCCCAACCCATATTTTTCTAATTTCATTTTAATTTTTGAGACAAGGGAAGTCAAAACCACAGGGGTTCACTTTTGCACACAAAAGGGAGAGCAAAAGTCTGGAATGTTACTGAAAAGTCTGCACGCTACTGTAATGGAGGATTATGGGTTCTGTCCTATTGAGGTTAAAAGGGAAGATCCTAGTTGAAAATGTTAGAGGTTATGATGGTTAGTCTACACTCATGATCCTCCTATTCCATCTTCCTTCCTTTTCCCACCTTTCTTTTCTTATTTGTTTCTATCTCTTTCTAGTGCGTGTCTGGCTGTTGTCTGATGTGGTGTCGTAAAAAAATAATCTGTCTTTTTCATGCTAAACTCCTGCCGTTTTAATATAGTCTGAGATCAGGGTGAATGAAATTCGTGGCTGGGAATTGCTAGCTTAGTATGGCTTTTGTTTGCAATAGCTAATAAGAAGCTTTTCAGTACTGTCATAGAATGAAACAATCTAGTATAAGCTTCCTCTGGTATTAGTATATTATCATGATTATATTGTATTATGAATTGTGTTTTTGGATTTTTTTTCTGAATTTGAGAGTTTGAGACTTGAGAGTTTCTTGAGGCATGCTTTGACAGTTAAATTCCATGAGAAAATTGGGATAATATTTACTAAGCTGTTAGAAATTTCTAGAAATTGTGCTCTAGGATTACTCTGAGAAGGAGGTATTTGAGATTTTCCAGGGATTCGCTTTTAATGTTTCATGGGAAAATTTGTTAAAGTAGATTACTGTGCTGTTAGATATTATCATTAACCTTTTTAGAGATGTTAACTGTGCTGATGAAATAATGTTCAGTAGAGCTTATTTGACTTGATAATGAAGAATTCATAAGTTATGGAATCAGAAGTATGAAATTAATAACTTGGTTAGTACTAATCTAAAGTGAAAAGCTCCATAATATAATATTGTCCTTGAATATGCTGAGATAAAATTCAAACATATTAGAGAGGACTACTACTGTATCATTTCATAATAGAAAATAGAATAGAAAAACGTTTATTGAATAAATAAGCTACCTTGAGCGAACCTCAAAGCGGCTGCTTGACAAGGTACTATTATACAAAACATGTAAATTCAAATATAATAATACATTATATCAGTGAACTTTATTTTTACTCAACAGTTGAATTTACTTATCAGTTTATCACACTGTTGAATTTACTTAACAGTTAAAATTATCATGATATTAATTAATTAATTGTTGGCTCAGCTCTCAAAAATCTAAAAAGTGTTATAATATATAGTCAACCTAAACTTAAATACAAAAAATAGAACAGAATGAATTACAACAGGACAATAGGCTACATTAATAATGAGTTACATTATGTTACATCTGAAGTGTAATATATTCAACCAAATCTTCAAATTTCTTTTCAACAGGCGCATATCAGCACAATTATCGGGTAAATCATTGAAAGTTCGTGGTACAATGTAGATTAAGGTGTTCCTGGCTAAATTATTCGAAGTGAATGGTACAACATACCTCTAATTCCTTAAATCATATCGATTAACTTTCATAACTAAATATTTTGCAGAAGTAATTTTCTAAAATCAAAGTAAAACAGAAATATACCTTTTATATTCAAAACCTTGCATCTATTCAAAAGATTCTCATATGAAATATCTCCCTGAGAATTAGGGAGTAATTCTTACTAATAGTGTTGATAGTGTTATTCATGATAGTAGTACTAGGATTGATAACATATTCATATTATTCATAGTATTATTATTCTATAATAGTACTACTATTTCATTTCTACTTTATCATTTCATAACAGGATAGAGCTCATGACTATATCTGAAAATAAGCTTTTGTTTAAAAATATAATCAAAATTTCGATTATAATCCAGTTGCTTTCTGTGACTCACTGTCAACACTTAAGGATTAAATTCGTTGATATTGTAGAAGATTTAATTTGCAGTACATTCTCTGAAATGTATATATTTTTTCTAGAATCTGTGTTGTAGCCAAGCTGTTTGTGAGTAGACTATTTCTTTTTGCAAACAATAAATTGCAATATTCAGACTGTAAATCTCTCATAAATTTGAATGAATAGAGGAAAGAACCAGAAATCTACCAATGATTTTAAAAATAATAATAATATCGAGTGACCTGGCTGGCTCAGGTCTGGTGTCAGATTTTTCAGGTCGAAACTGATCAATTCAAATACTAATAATAATGATCCAATGATCAATGATTTATTAAGCCAAAGTACATCAGTACACAAGCAGGTCATACAACATACATTATAAATAAATACAATAACAATGTTATAGAACCTACATTCCAAATATAGTGATATTTTCACTACAAACCCTAATTATGAATCAATGGGATGGGATAAAGAGATAACCTACACCTCATTCATGAATATAATTTGATTTTTTTCAATTGCATTTCTAATTTCCGAAGCAATATTTAATTAATTCGAAAAAGATTGTAATAACCCACAACAATTCCCAAAGAAACCCTAAAACTTCAACAATTATTCCACAAAAACCCCACGAAATCAACAATTCTCCAATTGCAACTGAGCTCAATTTCATGTGAACCTCAATTAATACTCGGCTAATTCGTTAATTAGTGGATAAATTACGGATGAGCGAGAGTAAGCTTGCCTTTATCCGAAAATGGGCCCTCAGGATCAATATGGGATTATTTAGGATTAATTCAGGATAATTTAGGATTAATAGGCTGGCTTACATTAGTGTCAAAAGTACGTAGATTTGGTTCTTGTAATTTGGGCCGAATTTTATCAATGGAAGCCATAATCTCATTTATTGCCAGGACATTGGAGAATTTTGCGGAATTGGAAATGTTCGTAGATTCAAAAACTACCGCTAATAACATAACGTCCAAACATAAATAAAAATCGTGATATTCACCCAGATTTTTCAGCTTGAATGTTGAGAACACTCTTTGCGCATGCTCATATTCTTCGCGAGACAGAGGTGTATCAGTTAAGTCGTTATGAAAACATTCAATGGGAGGGAGCGATGTTTCCGCGAATTTTTCGGGACAGCTCATGTACGAGTATGGGTATACTCCTTTTTTCAACAAGAGCTGTCTGTGTTCGCGAGGTGGATCATGAAACACCGAAAATAATCGTTCGAACTTCTTTTCCATGTCTGTACTTTCTACCAAATTACGCACCAATACTTCCAAGGATTCAG
>NC_052514.1:1828797-1876954 GCF_014356525.2 Nilaparvata lugens | reverse complement strand
AAGAAACTGTTTCTTAGATGAATTTGAAAATAATGTAATGCAACAAAAAATATAAGTTGTCAGTAAAGGAATTTGAGAAGAGAGGAAACAACATGATGAAGAAAATATAAATTAAAAAGATTAATAATTTTAAATCGACAGTAGCTGAGGTTTGAGTTACAAAATGGCGGTTTTCAAAACTCTAAACGAAATGGTGGGTGATGGAAAGTTGTGAAAGCGTTTGGGAGGAGTCAGTCTTGTAGGCTCTATAGTTGTCAGCCAATCACAGACAAGCATTATTGTGAGCCTTCCAAACTAAATGGTGGACGATGATAATTTGATGTCAGAGCTCAGCCAATGGGAGAGTAGCTAGAGAAAGTTGTGAAAGCTTTTGGGAGGAGTCAGTCTTGTAGGCTCTATAGTTGTCAGCCAATGACAGACCAGCATTATTGTTAGCCTTCCCACAGAACCAACTAGAGGCTTCAGCCGTGAGCAAACATCTTTTGATGCTTGTTAATAGGGAAAATTGTTGTAGTTGTTAGTTGTTTGTAGTTGTTAAAGTTTGTAGTTGCTAGTTGTTTGTTGACTAGCTGGTGTGATAGCAGGTGTGAAAGTTGACAGTAGAATGAGATGGCATCCACACATCAACTACATCTCGAAAAAACTTCAAGCATTAGGCGCAAAAATATTTGACATGCATAAAACTATTCCGGTCGACTGTCTTCACCTAATTTATAAATCTCTCGTAGAGTCTATCATTAGGTATGGTATAGATTCGTGGGGCTGTGCAGCTGACTATTTGTTGCACAGAGTAGAAAGAATTCAAATAAGAATCCTGAAGTGCATAACATCTCGATTGCCTCTTATCAACTTAAATATTAACTTCAATAATCTTTCTAATGTACAATTCTTTTACCATACACTAACTCCAAAGAATTTCTATATTCACAAGATTATAATATTTTTCAGGAATAATATTCAATATAGATCCTTTGCTCCTCCATCTCCTTACAATTTAAGATCACCAGTTATATATCAGTTACCTCGATTTAGAAATATATATGGAAAAAGATCACTCCTCTACATACTTCCTAAATTATTTAATAAATTGCCTCTGAATATTCGAGATTATTCAAAAATTGATGTTCTTAGCTATGTAATGAATAACAATAATCTCATATAAGGAAACAGCTAGCAGAAATTTTGTTGGTACATTAATTTTATTGAGTCACTGAGCGACCACTTATAATTATTTCATGAAATTCAAACTTCATTTCTAAATTTTTCCCCCATGTATGTTTATTATAATTTTTGTTTTCATAGATAGTGAATACTCATTTTTTATGATTTGATTTGATTGATATTTTCTTTTACTTGAGTAGTTTATCTAATTTCTTTTCTTAAATTTTATTATTCTAGTTCCTAGATAAGTTTACCTTCCTCATTACGATCCTTCCTTTACAGTTCATCCTCTTCTTACTTCTCAACTTCCCTTTGCATGCAAGAATTTTTTTTTCTCTTCCTCTTATCAAATTTGTAAATTGTGTTTCTTTGTAATGTACGATTCTATAATTTACTATGTATACTTATAGAGGCACCTACTGAAAAACCTTCGGGTTTAGTGGGACATCCAATGTAAATATTTTGTTCAATAAAACTTGATTGATTGATTGTAGTTGTTAATGTTTGCAGTTGTTAGTTGGGAAACTCTCAGTTCGTCGAGATCTCAGTTTATCAAGTACATAAATTGACAATTTCTCTAGATTATCCACACTTTCCATAGCCTAAATACAAACGAATGTAGAGAATAACTTTATAGTAACTTGACGATTCAGTTAGTGACTTATCAAAAAGAAGGTGAAGAAGAGGAAGAAGAAGAAAAAGTTGCAAAAGAAGAAGACGAAGAAGAAGAAGGAGAAGAAGAAGAAGAGAAAGAAAAAGAAGAAGAAGAAGAAGAAGAAGAAGAAGAAGAAGAAGAAGAAGAAGAAGGAGAAGAAGAAGGAGAAGAAGAAGAAGAAGGAGGAGGAGGAGGAGGAGGAGGAGGAGGAGGAGAAGGATGAGAAGAAGAAGAAGAAGAATAAGGGAAAGTAACAGAATGAAAGAAATAAGTAGGAGAATTGCAAGAGAAAACTATTGGATTGCATGCTGGTTGGGGGGAAGTTTAAACCCTCCTTGCTGAAGCTTTGCAATGAAGTACCCCTAGATTGGGGTTTTAAGCCACTATCAGTTTGAGATTGCTTTCTCAAGCAAAGTTAGCGGCAATCTGATTGGATGTGTGTGTGACGTCACACAGCTGTCACCCAACAACTCTATTTGAACAAGTGTCTTCCGAACTACTGCCGAATGCGGGCTGTAATAGTTGACATTTCGTTGATCGCTAATTGGTTCATTCACTCCAAACTTTTATTCTGTATCAAGTTATCAACACAGATACAATTTGTATCTTATCATCTTTGTATCTCATATACATGTATTACTTACTAAATTTGAAAATCTACTTTGTGAAAATACTTGAGGACTGGAAATTTTGTGAATTTAACAACTACAAGACTTAATCTATTTCGGACTTTGTGTTATCTAAATTTGGGAGAAGAATAGCACAAGGTTACCTTATTTTTTTCTTTCCCTATCATTTTGATAAAGTACTTATTGTATAAATAAATAAGGAATGAATAAAGTATAACTTACTATCATAGTTTTTGTATTGATTAATTCATACAATAAGTACATCATCAAAATGATAGGGAGGGCAAAAATAAGGTAACCTTGTGCTATTCCTCTCCCAAATTTAGATAAGGTGACACATAGTCCGAAATGGGTTGAGTCTTGTAGGTGTTTACTTCACAGAATTTTCTGTACTCAATTTTATTTCTAAAAAGTGGATTTTTGAATTTGTAGATTTTTTTATTGTATTACAGACTAACAGGTAACCCGTGCTCAGCACAGTTCGAATTGGGAACTTGACAAACTCAAACTACTTAGATCTTGGAGAATTCAAATCGGCCTAACCATCCTCGGTAAATTAAGAATCTATATGCAAAATTTCTCAATCTATTGCAAAGTTTATCAGTTGAGTAGTTCAGACGTGATGATCCGTCAAGTAGTAGTATCTTACGTCAAAAGGGCCTTTTGCAGGCGAGAATGATGTTTCTAGTCGAGGCGTCCGTTAGCTCAGACTAGAATTCCATTCGAGCACTGCAAAAGACATTCACGTCCAAGTAACGTACACTATTTCTTGACATAATAATCCAATGAAGAATAATTAAGGAATAGAAAACATTACCTGCTTGTGTTGAAGCTACTACATGTTTTCTATAAACATAACCTGGTTTACAAATCCCGAACAGGGATTTTGTGGAAGTTGACAAAACTTCCACCTGGAGCGCTGAAGGTTTTTTTTGTAGCGGTTTTGCTGTTTCTATTTCGGAACTAGGAAACATACTCGACTGTAAAGAAATCATATGGTTTCATTACAGTAGAGTATTCTGTAATGAGAATCATATGTTTATTTGTTCTGCGAACAGCTGTTTACTGGCTTGATTTCATACATGGAAAACAGCTGAGATTCGAAGACTTTGACAAAAAAATAATATTCCTATCCCTCACGTGTATAAGCCAGTTCTTTTCTTCATTTATAGTATTGATAAGACGTCCTATAGTGAGGTCCACGTAACTATACCAGAAGAGATAAATAGGAGTAGAGCATTGCCAATTATCTACTTTGAACTATACCTTCTATTGATAATAGAATACGTTTACAATACAATTATACGTACTTCATTTCTCTAAAATTACAAACAAAAAGTCGCAGTTTATTATGCATTCAAAGCCATCCTACTTTATGCAATTTCAAGCACCCTGGAACCCTCTTCTCTTGAAAAACAATTCATTTTTCTTTGAAACGCAGCACGAACTATTCTTTACGCGCCTAGAAGCAGAAAGCCAGAAAGCCGTCTGCCTTCTTTGGTCGTGTTTTTGAGCTGCAAGCACTGTAAATCACTTTTATTAGAGTGGAGCCTTATGTGCAAGGGAGAGCACAAGGTGAAGAACAAGAAAAAGAAGAGGAATAAGAAGAAGAAGAAGAAGAAGAAGAAGAAGAAGAAGAAGAAGAAGAAGAAGAAGAAGTAGAACAAGAAGAACAAGAACAAGAAGAAGGAAAAGACAGGAGGAGGAAAAAGTAGAGAAAGTGATCGTGGAGGTGGTAGAGGAAAAAGAGGAGGGGGTGGAGGGGTTGGTGGGAGAGTAGGAGAGGGAGGAGGAGGAGGGGGAGGAAGAAATTTTATTGTTGGTAGAAAAATAAGAACGACAAGGGCTTCCAAGTTATGAAATTATAACGCCTTCCATTTTCTTGTGTGTGTGTATATAATACAAGTAATGCCTCTTTCTTGTTTCCTCCCTCTCTTATTCCTCCTCCTATTCCTTCTTCTCCTTTCTATTCTTGTTCTTCTTCTTCCTCCTCTTCTTCTCCTTCTTTCTTCTCATAAGCCACGCACTGACGCGTCGAGTTCAGTGGAGTCTAGTCGAGTTTCAGTGTGTTTGTACCCTACAGTTTGTACTTTCAGTGTGTTTGTACCCTACAGTTTGTACTTTCAGTGTGTTTGTACCCTACATGTGTGTTTGTACCATTACATTGGATAAACCAGCATCAGCTATCCTCTATAGAAGGCAGTTACAAGGCAGAGAGTCGACAACGCTATTCTCCAATCTTTCTCCACTGTGGACCTCACTCTAACACTGTAATGACTCATTATCTGCTGAGAACTCTTTTTATCGCTCATAATAACTAAATATCTCGTGTGAGGTCCACGTTAAAATGGCAGTGTTTGATTAGCAATAGTATTGCTATTATCCTTGTCCATCATTCAACAAAGAAGATAGCGCTATCTCTTCCTCGCTTTTCTCTGTTACCAGATCGTCTTTTAACAATGTAGAATTAATAATTAGTTAACAAATATTTAATCTTAATATTGAAAGCTTATGCTGAAATTATTGTAAAATATCATTTCTTGCTTTATAAAATATAAACGATTATTTTAAACGAGAGTAAACAGGGAATATTACATCATTAAAACCTGTATCAGCTACCGTCTATAGAAGGCATTAACAAGACAGAGGATCGGCAACGTTGTTCTTCTATCTTTCTCCACTGTCATCATAACGTGGACCTCACTATAATTATCTAGAGTTTTCTGTTATTTCAAGCCAGACGTCTCAAAGTCAAAGTAATTTTCAGAGTTGAAGACACATAAAAACTGACTGATTTCATGTGAAGAACAAACAATAATAATTATGAAACCGCAGACCTATGAAATGGAGATAGGTCTAATGACTGGAGCGACAGGAAATGAGAGAATAATATGGGATATGGATGGTGAAAAGAGAGGAAGAAAGAGGAAATCTGAAAAAAATAGGAAGACAAGGAAACGAATAGTAGCAAGAGGTGGAGTAAGTAAAGAAAGACAATGAAGAAAGAGGGAAACGTGGAGAATGAAGTGTGAAGAATAAAAATGAGGAAAGAAGAAAGTGAAATATTGAAGGAAGAGGTGATGAAGGGAAGGTGTGGAATATGAGAAGAGTTCATAGATAGAGAAGGATAGAAACAAGAATATTTGAAGGTAACAAAGAAATTTAAGAAAGAGTAAACAAAGAATAAGATATGGGGAAGAAGGCAATAGGAGTTGGAAACAAATATTGCGAGAAGTAGTAGAGTAAAAATATATCGAAGAATAGATGAAATCAAGGTATTTTAGATGAAAATATATATATATCTTCTTCTATATGCCGTAGATGAAATTAATGGTGATAGAAGTAAATAATAGAGATAGAATCGAGGAAAAGAAGAAGTTGTTGAAGAAAGAAGGTAATAGTTAGAAGAGACAATTAAATAATAATTAGTAAAGACTGAGGGAACGAGAAATGATGAAGAAGTAGATTGGGAGAATAATTTCACATGGACCAAGAGCCCTTAATTTTGAGTAGGATGAGGATAATATAGTGTATGATAAGAAAAGGAATTGATTGATTGATCGCTTTATTTATGTAGATTACAATATATACTGGCTTTTACACTTGTATACAATAGCTTACAATACAGCGAAATTATAGATAAATTCACATAATATAGACTAAGAAAATAATTATTGAACTGCATATGATATGAGAATAGCAATTGGTAATAGCTATAGATAATATTGTTATGCATCTACATAAATTGGCGGAGCTTTGGACATATCAATGTCCATTCTTTGGAAAGAATATTCAAAATATCCTTCCCACTAACTCTCTACCAAAAGAAAGAGAGATATAAGAGAAAATAAGAGGATAGATAAGATAAACTAATGGAGGAAGATAATGATGTAGGCAAGAATTTATTAATTTATTTATTAACATTTCATAATACATAAATCATATACTTGCTCAGAAAAGAACCAACAGGCCTAGCCCAAAACTGGTCCTTTTCTAAATCTTGATAAGAAGTGTCTTAAACATAGGTTATGTTGCTTCACTTTCTGTTGCGTCAAATTCCGAGTCAAGAATAATATAAAAAAAAAATCTAGAATTCAATTAGATTGAAAACCGAAGAGAATTAAAATATTCCACCAAACAGTAATTAGAAATTTGAAAACATTGAATTAATTAGAATAGAATAGAATGACTGCCTTTATTTTATACCTGGGAGGGCGAAGATTGAGAACAAGAAAGAAATAGGAGAAAAATTGAGGTAAAGAGAGAGAAACTAGAAAAGAATGCCCAAGAAATATGGAGAAACAACCAGAAAAAGAGAGAAATAAGAAGGATAAAAGAGATAACAAACAATACCAAACAACCTACCAACTAACCTAAATTATTTCCCAAGTTGAACAACAAATATGCAGACAAAATTGAGCATTCCAAGTCCATTACAAAAAAATAAGTACCGGCTAAGTCCTCGATCGGCATAACCTAAAGAAATCTATTAAAAGAAACCGAATCTCCTGCTGGGCTTAAAAGGGGACTTAGCTGAAAAAGTCCCTACTCAACTTCTGTAGTCAGATTCTCTCATTGTGTCAGTGTTGGTTGAATGAGAGGTTATTGCAGTTATTTGTAAGGATTACTGACAGTTGATAAAGATCCTCACTGTAGTCTATTCTTTCTATTACTATAGTGAGGTCCACGTTATAATGGCAGTGAAGAAAGATAGGAGAACAACGGTTCCGAACCTCTGTCTTGTCAATGCCTTCTACAGACTGTGGCTGATACAGGTTTATTCATGTAATATTTACTAGTTATTCTCATTTAAAATAATCGATTATATTTTATGAAGCAAGAAATCATATTTTTCAATAATTTTATAATGAATTTCTATCATTAAGATTAAATATTTGTTCACTAATTAATCATTTTACATTGTTAAAAGATGATCTGGCAACAGAGCAAAGCGGGAAAGAGATAGCGCTATCCGCTTTGCTGAATGATAGACAAGGATAGCAATACCATTGCTAATCAAACACTGCCATTATAACGTGGACCTCACTATATCACTTTAACTTTCTATTATTTGTTTTTACTACAAGGTAGGTGGCGGTTGTGGGGTGGGAGGGAAGAATTAGATCGTAAACATCTGCTCAGTTCAGAACTATTTTTTCAATCCTTTTTTTGTTTCGTTGGAGTGGAAAACTTCGACAATCGACTTGTTTTATGGCTTACTAATGAGTTATGAAAGTACTCCCGCTGATTTTATGACCTGATGTTATTTTTTGTTCAGAGTCCCAGCATCGGAATATCTGTGATGATATTATTTTTTGGGTCGAGAATATTTTTGGTAGGTAATAAAAGTTCGGTGAGCTGGAAATGTGATGCTTATTATGTGGAACAAAGGAGACAAAAATGGAAATAGATGAAAAACAATGGAAGGAAGAGAGATGAAAGGAAAAGAATGTGGAGAAGAAAAAGAACTGTTCAGTGAAGAAGGAGAAGGAGAACTAGGTAATGATCCGTTCACGGGGTTTGGTAATTAACTTATCAAAGATAGTTTTATATAAAGGATAAGCATAAATGATGATAGACATATCACGGAGCTCCTCATTTACCATACTATACATCTATACTATAACTAGCAGTCAAGCTCGCTTCGCTCGCCATATCCGTCTAGACAGGAGGCTCCGCCCCCTGGACCCCCGACTGGATCGTCCAAGAATGAGATCAGCAGGCTCGCTTCGCTCGCCTGCATTTTTCATTTGAGCATTTTCATCATATGTTAGGACGATCCAGTCGGGGGTCCAGACTAAACATCTGGCTAAACGGATATGGCGAGCGAAGCGAGCCTGACGGCTAGTAATATATTCTCAGGAATAGCTCTGATTGAAGTAGCAGTGCCCAATCAATTTTTCCGCAATAAATGCATTTCAATCTTCAACTTGGTGCCAACCTAACAAAGTCAAATCAATTTAATGCCAACCTGAAAAAATTATTAATTTAGTTACCAGTTAACAACTGTTTCGAAGAGGTACTCTCTCTAGATTATAGTTCTATATTAAACATATGGTATGAACATTTTTCAATTATAATTAAGAGAATAAGAAGAATATACATGCTAAAAGACGAACTTTAAACCCTTAAAAACCACCCTTAGAGTTTAAATATTGTCAAAAGATTTCTTAGTGCGCCTCCAAAGGGCCAACTGAACATACCTACCAAATTTGAACGTTTTTGGTCCGGTAGATTTTTAGTTCTGCGAGTGAGTGAGTGAGTGAGTGAGTGAGTCAGTCAGTCAGTGAGTGCCATTTGGCTTTTATATATAGATAAACAAACATATAATGATAGACATATCAAGCAGCTCTTTATTTACCATACTATACATCCATACCATAATAAGGAAAATAACTTGCTCATACACGTACGGGATAGGAAAATTATGTTTGACGCATCATCACGTCTGAACTACTCAACTGATTAACTTGCAATTTTGCAAATAAAATCTTATTTAACCGAGTATGGTTATAGGCCTATTTTCTCTTCAAGATTCCTCTCGGTCAAGTTTCCAGTTTGTCAAGTTTTTCAGTTTGGCAGCTATACTGAGCCTACTTTGACTCCTCCCACAACCTTCTAGAAGTTTCTCAGGCTGCTTTCCCATTGGCTGAGCTCTGACGTCACATTGTCATCGGCTGAAGAAGTAAACAGAGACATCCATTTTGTAGCTCGGAATCCGAATATTGGAAATTCAACTGTTTAAGAGTTTTTAATTCGGGATCTTCAGCTATAAATAAGAGAGAACATCTAGTATTAGACGGAGTCAACAAATTTGAAGCTCGAAATTCAAACAGGTCTACTGTTTGGGATTGTTGAATGGAGATTTTTGACTGCGGCGTCAAAAATTGTCTTCCAAACATTTCCCTTTATACCATTTTTTGAGCATTCATTGCCTGGACTATTAGTTTCCCATTTTATCCAAGAGTTGTCGTAACAAAAAAAGACAACAGAATCTTCAGCCATGAATAAGAGAAATGACTATAAAAAACAAAAAATAGATTTGAAAAAATCAAATCTACTATCAAACTATTTCTAATTGTACTGATGAACCAATAGTCCCATTATTCAAACTCCTATTCACGCACAAGGACTTTGCGGAAGCTCTTTTGTGAATAGTATTTTTGTTTGCATCGGTTCTCACATAAAATGTTAAGGTTCATTTCCATCATCAGTTACATTATTCCAAAATGTTCATATGAGTTGTGTACTTATAAGTTTAAAGTTAATTTCTACTGTATTATTGATACATCATTATATGGTGCCAAATTAACCTTTCAGAAGTGCTTAGTAGGCCTATCTTTAAATTGTTAGTATAGGTATCTGATGAGATGTTTTTTTATTTTGTTGTATTGCTGATGTAAACAATAAAACTTGAAACTTGAAACTTGAATAGTATCGGATAATACAATTATTATGATTGTTACAAATCATGATGTATGGAAAGTATGGAAAAGGATAGTGCTACCTGCTTTGTCGAATGATAAACAAGGATAGCAACACCAATGTGAAACAAAAACTGCCATTATAACGTGGACATCACTACAGATAGATGCGAAAAACCTCGGACAAATTGAGCTGAATGCAGACACAAGCAAGAAAAAGAGAAGAAGAGGAGGAGGACGAAGGAGAAGAAGAAGGAGGAGAAGAAGAAGAAGAAGAAGAAGAAGAAGAAGAAGAAGAAGAAGGAGGAGAAGAAGAAGAAGAAGAAGAAGGAGAAGAAGAAGAAGAAGAAGAAGGAGAAGAAGAATGAATAGGAATGAAAAGCGAGAATGAAAGCGGTGCTGGAGATAGCATCTCTTGTATTGTGTCGTAGGCAAATAATGCATTTTCCATTTTGCCGGCGTCTCTTGAATAGAGACGAAGAGTGTGAATTTGAAAGGTTTGTGGGTCACTGCCAAATCTGATTCCAACCGAAACCACCGTCCCCAAAAATAACCCAAAACCCAAGAATAATATCACCCAAACCGAAGAAATATTCCCCTAAACCCATGAAATAATATCCATCGAACCAATGAAATAATACTAGGATTCCTTACCCCTCTCCTTTGAAATCAGGATATCACCCATTGTGACAACCCTCTCATAGAGACGTCGCGTTTCTATAGAAAATTATTGACTGGACTAAATTTTTCTCCTGTCTGCTTCTCCATCTTCTTCTTCTTCTTCTTCTTCTTCTTCTTCTTCTCCTGTCTTCTCCTTCTCCTTCTTCTTCTTCTTTTCTTCTTCTTCTTCTTCTTCTTCTTCTTCTTCTTCTTCTTCTTCTTCTTCTTCTCCTTCTTCTTCTTCTTCTTCTTCTTCTTCTTCTTCTTCTTCTCTTCTTCTTCTTCTTCTTCTTCTTCTTCTTCTCCTTCTTCCTCTCCTTCTTTCCTCTATTCCCTTCCATTCGTAATCAATGTCTACAATCTGACACCATGTATTAGTATTATTCCTCATGAGATTTGCGAGTGACACAGCAATTTATTCAGAATTTATTTATCAAGAATATTTATTTTCTCATTCATTTCTGAAGCTCTTTTGCTTGCACTCCTCAATTTATTACGTACAGTTGCCAAATTCTGCTTGTTCTATGTACTGCATCTCAATAATATCATAGTGAAATCCACGTTGTAAAGGCAAAGAAGAAAGATACGAGATCGGTGTTGCCGAGTCTCTGCCTTGTCACTGCCTTCTATTGAGGATTGATGATGCCGGTATAATACAAAAAAAAAACAATTTGATAAATCATTTAATCAATATCTGATGAAATATTAACTGTTCATTCTTGTTTATGATAATCAATTATATGTTATTTGTCAAGAGAATAATAAAGGATGGCGCTATCTGCTTTGTCAAATACAGACAAGGATAGTAGCATCAATGTTAACCTCACTATAAGCACAGAGAAACGATAGCATAAGTAATATCCCATGGTATAGGACGTTTATGTCGCAACTTCTACTGTTATCCCAAGCCAATAGTCCACGTAGTTCTTCCCTATGCAGCTGTGTGACGCTGGTAGTCTCTCATATTGTGCCGTTCATACACTATCACCCCAACAAAACAGTAAAAATTGTCAATAATCGGCTTGAGATAACAGTAAAAGTTGCGACATAAATTCCCTATACCATGGGATATCTACTTACGCTATTGTTTCTCTATGCTATAAGTATGTCTTGCAATACACATTCTGTGTTACAGTATCAACTACAATATAATTTCTTTCTTAAGCAAATGAAAAAATGAGTATGACTGCTACTAAAATTATTAAACGAAAATCTAAATTAAATGCAGTAAATCACCCGGAAGACTTCTGCTACTGCAAATATTGACAACAGGGTAAACAGTTAGATGGAAATTCGATGAGCGGTAATATTCAAAAGTAATTTGTCAGCCCGGGAATTGAACCCAGTACGTCTCAATTGAGGTACAGTTTACCTTGTTATCAATATTTGCAGTAGCAGAAGTCTTCGGGGTGATTTACAGCATTTAATTTGGATTTTCGTTTAATAATAATAATTAATTCATTAGCATTTGAATAATTGCAATATCTCAGTAATTTCCATCTGCTACTAAAATGCTACCTACCACCACTGAGAGTGAACTTTTCAATCTTCAATTTCAAATCAGTCAATTCAATGTCATCCAAGAAAATGAACAGCTATTTTCATTGATACGAAATCAACCACCATTCCTTTTTCCACGTATTATTCCAATTCAATCACTTTGTCTTTTCCGTTTCGGTTCAATCACTATATTGGCAATCCTCACTTTTTCCCGAGACCAATCACACAATTGACATTTGGCAACAGAGAGTTCAAACAATCACAAAATTGACAACAGTTGACTTCAAAGAGTTCGGAGTTCAGAGCTCAAAGCAGAGATGTTGTTCTGTTTGCTGGAGAAAAGGCAGGAGGCTCTCAATATATAGTGAGGTTCACGTTATAAAGACAGTGGAGAAAGATGAGAGAACAACGTTGCCGATTCTCTACCTTCCCACTACCCCTACAGCTGATAGGTATATCTATCAAACATAATCAATTATATTTTATTATTCGACAAGATAATAAAATTTTTTATGAGCTAATTATGAATTTTTATGATTGAGATTAAATATTTTGTGGACTAAAAATATATCAAATGTGTTAGAATACAATCTGGCAAGATTGTGGAGCTAGGAAAGAGATAGCGCTATCTGCTTTGTGGAATGATAGACAAGGATAGCAACACAAATGTCGATCGAGTACTGCCATTATAACGTGGACCTCACTATAGAGCCGTTGTCATCACAATCAGAGCAATCTGAACTCTGCCAATTAACCTGGAATGGGCTGGCTAGCCCTTTGTCAGGGAATGATGCTTTGGAGAGGTATTTAGGAAGGTATGAGGGCTTATTCCAGGTGGTAAGGGAGTGAAGGGTACCTTGTAGAGAAGGAAAAGGGAATGAGTGAGGTGGTGTTTGGTTTAGAGGGGTGGAGGGAGCATTATTTTGAAGGTACAGTAGTATAGAGGAGAAAGGCAGTTTGATGAGAAGAGAGCAAATAAGGGAGAGAGATATTTGATATTTATTCAATACAATTTTACATTGCCAGGTCTGACCTATGGCAAACACTTGTAATAATAGAGAGAGAGAGAGAGAGAGAGAGAGAGAAAGAGAGATTAGATTAGATTAGATTTCTTATCTATGTATGTTACAATATTTACTGGCTTATACTCTAATTTACATTACATTAAATGACTATAATGCTAATCATTCAACGAATTTTACAAAGTATAAAAAATAAAGCAAAGAGAATGAAGATTGAACTCAATTGGAATAACAATAAAATAAAATTGTAATATAACTTAATAAATCGGCGGTGTTTCAACAAATAATTGTCGATTCTTTGAAAAGGATATAAAATAATATCCTTCCCATCAACACACGACCGGGTTGTGATGGAATAGATCTGTTGGAAATAATATAACATTATATAATAATATAACAAATGATTTTGATTGATTGATTGAGTACTTTATTTATGTAGATTACAATATATACTGGCTTATACACTCATATACAATAGCTTACAATACAGCAAAATATAGATGAATTTACATGATATATAGACTAAGAAAATAATTTGAACTGTATATTATAGGAAAAAGCATTTGTAATATAATAACTATAGATAATATATTGTTATGCATCTACAAAAATTGGCGGAGCTTTGGACATATCAATGTCCATTCTTCGGAAAGAATATTAAAGTATAGAGAGACAGTGAGAGTGTGTGTGAGAGAGAAAGAATGAGTGAGAGGAAAACCAAGTAGAAAAAAATAGAGAGTAGATTATGGTAAAAAAGACGTTCGTAGACTTACTTCAGGAAATAGTTCTCTCTTCTCGCCTGGTTGTATTAAACATGGAATTCACAAAAATTTGAATTTTGAAAATTCACAAAAAGCTGTAATATTATAATGACATAGCGAGAAAAAGCTAGAGTAAATATTACGAAGTGCAATAGGAAAGAAAAATCAATTTTGAATGAGAGAGTGTGAGGTACAAGAGTGGCAAAGGAAGAAAAATGCAGGTTGTAAAGAAGAAGATACGAAGGCAGACTTTAGAGAGAGATAGTTATAGGTGGTGTGTATTTATGTAGGTCTGGAGGCTTATTTTAGGTGAGGCCGAGGTACAGGTGAAGACCAGAGGCTCATTTAGGGCGGGGGGTTGGAATCCCTTTGACTCGCAGTTAAGCACCTTTCGAAGGCACGCTGAATGGGTAAACAAGGACAGACTCAATCACGTGACTTCAAAGCTTTGTTGCCGACAATACAAGCTCAGATTGGAGTGTGTTTTCATTGAGAGTGAGAGGGAGATATTATGGATGGAGGTGATAAAGAGAGAGTGAGAGTGTGAGAGTGACTGATAGAGGGCAAAAGTGAAGCAGGAGATCAAGTTGGTATACGCTGAGGTCCACTTTATAATGGCAGTGGAGAATAATAATATAGGTGAGCAGCGTTGCCGATTCTCTGCCACGAAGCTCAGATTGAGTGTGTTTCCATTGAATCTGAGAGGGAAGTATTTTGGATGAGAGAGAGAGAGAGAGAGATTGATTGATTGATTGAGTACTTTATTTATGTAGATTACAATATACACTGGCTTATACACTGATATACAATAGCTTACAATACATCAAAATTATAGATGAATTTACATAATATAGACTAAGAAAATTATTATTGAACTGTATATGATATGCAAAAAGCAGTCTGTAATAACTGTAGATAATTATATTGTTATGCATCTACATAAATTGGCGAAGCTTTCGACATATCAATGTCCATTCTTCGGAAAGAAAATTAAAAAAATCCTCCCCACTAACTCTCTACCAAAGAGAGAGAGAGAGTGAGAGAGAAATGATTTCAAAATTGAAGCAAGGGATCAAATTGGTTTAGTGAGGTCCACGTTATAATGACAGTATTCTGTTGAGATTGGTGTTGCTATTATACAAAAATTTTGTCAATCAGACTAAGAAGATATCGCTATCCTTTTCTACCTTAAAAACGTTGCCAGATTGTTTTTAACAATGTGAAGATTTAATTAATTCACGGAATATTCAATCTCAATTATGAAAATTCATTATTCAACAATCAACAAATATAGCTTCTTGACGAATGAAATATAATTGATTATTTTGAACAAGAATGAACAGTTACTTCAGATATACCGGTATCAGCTATCTCCTATAGAAGGCAGTGACAAGGCAGAAAATCGGCAACGCTGTTTTCCTATCTTTCCTATCAGTGTTCTCTCCACTGCTATTACAATGTGGGCTGCACTATAGTACAATTTATTGAAAATTGTGCGAATTTTGAGAATCACACCGAATTGTGATGTGAAGATGAATATTATTTCAATTATTGGGTATCATTATATGAATTGAATAAAAATATTGGGGCACTTAGCTTCGCTCATTATTCTTATTTATTGATAAACAGAACACAGTTCTCTAAAATGGTCGTGTTTTTATTCTACAGCTGGCTATACGTCAGCTTATGAATTTCGGGGATGCGATATTTTGATTTTCCACAGAATCACTCGCTCACTTTTTACTATCCACAGACGACGAAAGTCTCAGCTGTTTCAGCCAAGGATGAATTATCCTTTTAATGTCGTTCATCGAGTTTTCCCAAGGATGAGACCTAGTGCAATTGAATTTTTTCGCCACACTGCACAGAAAGCAGCTGTTTTCCAGTCCCTACGTAGATCTGAAAGACATTGTTTGCAGAAGACTCTCGTCTGACATCAGAACAGGTTTCTTTCCAGCCTAGGCCGGAAAGAGTACCCTTTTCAGCCGCTAACATGGAACTAAGAAAGGTGATCAGAAAACAGCTGATCAGAAAACTTTTCATTACTGTAGTCTATTTGTGTTCATTATTCAATAATTAAAACATTCATAATAATATCATCTTATTGTCATTTGAAAGAATAAACTCAACCTCCCACATAATTGAACATCATCTTTTAGGTTATTTAGACAAATCAGAATGAAAAATAAAAATACTTGGACAAGCTCCTGATATTCAGATTACCTCAGATTTGCTAGAGCTATCACCTTCCACTTTTGCTTTCGGAAGTGCTTAGTAAACAACTATTCTCATATATATATATATATTGTTATTTTTGTGTGTGGCGACAAATAGCGTTCGCACCACGGCAAAATGTTTTCCGGCTCTCAATCTTTTCTAGTCCTCGGCCTACGGCCTCGGACTTGAAAACCGATTTCGAGCCAGGAAAATCTCATTTTCTGCTCTAGGTGCGAAATATACTATTATATCATAAACCTACTATGTTGCAAATTTCATGAGAATTTTAGAGCCGTTTTCAAGATCCGTTGAACATAAATAATCAGATATAAATATAAATAAATAACCAGTTATGAAAATACAGAAATTGCTCGCTTAATATAATAGGATAAAAAAATAAATGACAGAAATTTGGTTGAACTCAAGTTTACAATACAGTGCAAAAGTTGAGCATGAGGTAATGGTGTACCTACTAAGTTGACATAGAATAGCTGGGTAAATAACTTAATATTATAATAATTAAAAATTATGAAGTATGTTTGAACGATTGTCAAAATTGATTAATTATAGAAATTAAGTGTAATAATCCTTCATATTATTATTTCAAAATTAATTTCACCTTTTAAAAACAGTCTTTTTCTTGGGGCTCCCATTTTTAAATTACAATGCATCAAGAGTTAATTAGAAATGTGACAATAAGAAGATATTTGAAATTACAAATGATGTCAAAGAATCAGCTCCTCCTCACTCTTATAATTGATAAAAATTCGAAAGAGAAGCAGACATTTTAAAATTACAATGAGTCATTTGATGAGACAAGTAGAGTATAAACAAGCTAATATTCAGAGATAATTCATGTATTGATAAGATTGGTATCCACCTCTTATTTTTGAAAATCTTACGAGGCAACCATTTTGAAATCCTTATCAGAAAAAAAATTATTAACCAGTTTTTCCATTGAATCTGAATAGATGATAATAAAACAACCAATAAACAGACAACATATTGGATCAATCATATTGGTGGAAGAAGGAGGAAGGAAGGAGGAAGAAGAGAGAAAAAAGAAGGAAGAACGGGATAAGAAGAAAGAGCAGGAGAGCAGAAAAAGATGAAGCAACAAATTGATAGATCCTACACTGAGGAATTTTGAAATGTTTGACAAAAAAATCAAGAAGTAGAGGAAAGTATGAATGAAAATCTCGCCAGAAACAAGAAGTATATTAAGAAAAATAAGAATAGGACGTCACAAAAATCCACACCTTTTTTGCAATCCTGCAGATTTTGATAAATACATGCCAAACATTCCTTAACTGAGAAAAGTAGACATTGAAACGAATCATATAAACGACATTCCTTCTAAAACACATTTAAATAGTTTTCATTCCATGATCGACAATCCCAGCGAGAGAAAGAGAAAGTGTGAGTGATACAGGGAAGCATGATGAGGGAGAGAGTTGAAGAAGGAGAATAAGGCATGTTGATGAATAGTGATGAAGAGAGAGAGAAAAAAAACGTGATGAAAGAGGCAGGAAGAGATGTAATACTGGATCGCAGCGAGAAAGAGATACAGATAAACAAGATGAGGAATTGATTGATTGATTGATTGATTGAATACTTTATTTATGTGGATTACAATATATACTGGCTTATACACTTATATACAATAGCTTACAATACAGCAAAATTATTAATGAATTCACAAAATATAAATTAAGAAAATAATTATTGAGCTGTATATGATATGAAAAAAGCAATTGTAAACTATTAGATAAATTTGTTATGCATCTACATAAATTGGCGGAGCTTTGGACATATCAATGTCCATTCTTCGGGAAGAATATTCGAAGTATCCTTCCCACTAACTCTCTACCAAAGGTAGAGGAAGAGAGGAAAAGAGGGAGAAGAATGAGGCATTAAATGATGGTGATTGATTCATTTATTTATCACATGCCAGGTCTTGAAAAACCTATTGCATTTATAACATTTTAACATTGCGAAATTACCAAACTATAAGAAAATTATTCTAAATATACAAAAGAAGAAATAATTGGTAAACCAAGTTCAAAATAATTGAGAAATATTTATTTATTTCATTGGCAATTACAGATCATAATTATAATATGATTGGGAGAAGACAACAGGCATAGCCAAAAACTGTCTTCTCCCAAATTTTTACAAATGAAAGTTTCAAAAAAGAATAAGGTTAAGATTTCACTTTCACTTTAAAAAGTCCAATTTCCACTTCAAAACTAATGACTAAACTAAAAATTTTTAATTTTGATATTTAAAAACTGATTAAAAACAAAAAAAATTCACTCAAATCTCTATAAATTGGAAATTTTTGAGTAATTTTGCAAAATATTGAGCAAAATATAAGGAGAGTGAGGACAAAAAAGGAGAAGGAAGAGGCATGAAGAGACGTAATACTAGACCTATAAATTTTACTCGACTGCCCATTAGAATGACACGTGAATGAAGAGTATGCCAATTTCTGGTTTGATGAATGAAATAAATTGTGTGCATTTTTTATCATCGGTGTTAAAAAATAAGAAGGTATGTGATCAAGTTATGAGTCAATCTGGCCTGAGAAGTGGCTCTCCTGGTTTTTAATGTGAGATTCAGATTGAAATATCGTATAATTTTGAAATTATACCAGTTGCTTAGACCAGGATCAAAACAAGTATTAAACTGGGATTGAATCAGGAATTAAATGTGAGTTTCTGATTGAATTATTACTGTATAATCGATGATTGGTTTTCTATGAAATGGCAAAAATAATATTGGTCTAAGTAAAGATTTGAATCCCTTTAACACCAAGTTGTTGAAAACTAGGATAATAGAATCGAAGTAAACATTAATAATTGTCTGTAGAATGTAGGTCTACGAAATCATTATATTTTCATCCAAGGGCGATAAAAAAGTAATATTCAGGGCCGGATTCCGAGCTCGGGATTCAGCTAAGAGCCTGTTCACATGACAGCGATTTACGCTCGGTTGTCGCGCTATCGCTCGGTTTTAGTAGTCGCCGGCGAATCGCGGCGGTTGTAATCTCAGACTTAACCGAGGACAAATCGCTCATGAATCGCTGTCATGTGTACGAGACTGGCAAATCGAGCGATTTGCCAACCGCGCGTAAATCGCTGTCATGTGAACAAGCTTTAAGTTCTAGACTTTAAACAGCTGGATTCAGAAAATTAGCTTTCCAAAACGGGGTGTAATCGCAGGCTTTTTAACAGTAGACGCAGTTTTTATTTTCTCATTTCTATAATTGGAAACGGTTTTCCTTGACGAAATTGAACATTTCTAAATAATTAAAAATAGCTGGAACTTTACACTATATTTTCTTTTTATTTTATTTTTTGTTTAATTTTCTAGTTTTTTGAAATCTAATTCAAACGTGACTATGACAATGACTATGACTACGCCCCGTTTTGGAAAGCTAATTTTCTGACTCCAGCTGTTTAAAGTCTAGAACTTAGCCAAATCCCGAGCTCGGAAACCGGCACTTAGTTATGTCATATCTAGATCTGTTTCGACTACATTTTATTAAATAGAAACTACATGATATTGTCAAATGCTCAAATCATATTCATCAATACTTTTTATCGTTCTTCTTCCTCTTCTCTCGTATTACTGTTTCTCTCGATCTGAATATTTTTCTGACATTCGCAAACCATGACCTCATCACAGACATTCATCTTCAAATTCAAATGATAATACGATATCTAGCTTTCATGAATGTGTAAATTCGCACCACGTCAGAAATATTCTTTGCGTTGACATCTTATTGCTGCCGAAGAATAAATCCATTTCAAGTCACCACTTGTCCATGAAAACTCCAGCACTGGATGAAAGAGGAGACGAAGAAGGAGAAATGAGAAGCAGGAGAAGAAGACAAGAAGAAGAAGAAGAAGAAGAAGAAGAAGAAGAAGAAGAAGAAGAAGAAGAAGAAGGAGAAGAAGAAGAAGAAGAAGAGAAGAAGAAGAAGAAGAAGAAGAAGAAGAAGAAGAAGAAGAAGAAGAAGAATAAGAAGAAGAAGAAGAAGAAGAAGAAGATGAAGAAGAAGAAGAAGAAGAAGAAGAAGAAGAAGAAGAAGAAGTAGAACTGAACTACTTGAATAACTGGAGGTGAATAAAAGTACTCTTGTTATCCCAATGCCGAATATATTTCACCGTCCCATCATAATATATAACATTATAATACACCATAATATTGTACTTCTGTTTTATTTGGAGAGTTGACATTTCTGTACACCTCTGAATACACGTCTGCCTTTGTCACCTTAGAATGTTTGTTCCAGAGATTCACATCTTCTTGAAAAATCTTGACATATTTCCTTATTTCAGTATTCCCAACTGAGAAGAATATCATAAGAATATTGTCAGTATTCTTTGTTACTTGTCTATCATATCATAGACTGAATGAACCTTTTTTAATCTTGAAACATTTAGGCTTGAATCTGTTATCACATCTTATTAATTATTACATTATTTCGCTCATTACCTTTTTCCCAGTGTTTCAGTGTGCATGATCTTCATCTATATAATCCATTCATCTCTATCTATATATAATAAGACAGAGTAGGGTTGTGTTTGTTCGTGTGTTCGTTTGTTCGCATCAAAACATGTCAACTTGTGGATTGCATATTGGAAAAACGGGAATGATTTAGACAAAGACCTTAAAGATGCATAGACTCACATGCAGCGCTAGTGTCGTACTTGGAATTGAAATCCGCCATTGAGGGGGCAACCCATAAGATTATTACATACCAATGCCACCAATGCCTTTGTGATCTATATAATATATATATATATATATATATATATATAATATATATATTATATATATAATCTCCGTGCTAAAATACCCCAATGGCGGCCTTCAATTTCAAGTAAGAGCTATCATTGGGAAGGCATAGGCATTGTGGGTCTATATCTCTTTAAGGTCTTTGGATTGAGATCTCCAAATTTTGCACATAGATTCTAAAAATATCAATTTCGTGCACATGGAAGCCCAAATTTTTCAGAATCAATGTTTAAATTTCGATTTTACATTCGATTTCATTCAAAAATCACCAAATCATATGGCCGAAATTAAAAAAAGGAACATCTGTTTCTATAGCTTTCTACCTGAAAAACAAAGTTTTGAAACTTCGTTTTCCTGATGCAATGTTAGGCCTACACGTGGCATGATTATTAATTTTTCAGCTAGAACAATTTTTGAGACAAATGCTAAATAAACGTCTACAGTTTCATCAATGCTGTATCGGCAATATGAAAACGCATGCAGTTAATATGTCTTTCAATGAGAGTGTTGTTATTTGCATAAAGAAATTATATTCTTCCATTTTTATTTAATTGAAATTTCAAAATTATTCGAGCCCTGATAGAATGACTCACTGACATCTAATACCGGCCTATTTTGAATTCTTCTAGACTTCATTACGTCAAGTTTCAAGAAAGACCCTTGCGAAGCACGGGTTACCTGCTAGTATTATAATAAAGGAAAGAATTGGCTCAAACACGTACGGGATAGGAAATTCACGAATGACGCATCATAACATCTAACTACTCAACTGATTAATTTCAAATTTTGCATATCGATTCTTAATTGACCGAGGATTGTTAAAGGCCTGTTTGAATTCATGAAGATTCCAGTAAGTTAACTTTCCGGCAGTCGCGCTGTTGTAAAAAGTACAACAGTGTCAGTTTTTTTACTGCACAAAATTATTGAATGGGGTGGTGTCAGTGAATGAGTCACCTATGCATTCCAAAACTTTCCCCCCATCACTCCACTGAGTTGCGGTATCAACCGAGCAATGGTTCAGTCTTTAGGTGCCATTTAGTCGCCACAGTGCATAAGATAGGGAAAGACCGTATACGGGGACTGTAAACAAACCAATAACACAGAATTGATGGCTTTGCTTGATGTACCTTATTGGGCTATGAAATGGTGATCATCCACCAATAACACAGAATTGATGGCTCTGCTTGATGTACCTGATTGGGCTATGAAATGGTGATCATCCAAATGTTCATAGGCGTAAAATAATCCAAGAAGATGGGAAAGTAATTATACAATTAATTAATATGTTTTGACAGTAAACAGAGTAAACAGTTTTGACAGTAAACACTTGGAAAATTGGATGTTGTACAAACTACAACACGCGACTGCTCGTGTGATTGAGTAGGGCGCGACTACCGGAAGGTCAAATTTTCAGTTTGTCAAGTTTTTTATTAGATCCTCGCGGAGCACGGGTAACCTGCAAGTAATTAATAAATATTACATAGCAACCAAAAATCGTTAGTAGGAAATGTTGCATTACATGTAGTAGTTGTGATAAATATAATTTCATTTCAATACATGAATTCTGTGATGAATGTAATTTGTTAATAATGGATAATAACATATTCACAATCTCAATCCTTGAGCAGTTTAGTACAAATACAAAGTTTCTCTTCTACAGTAATAATACCAAGTAGGCCTATGTACTCAAATATAGAAAGCACAAGCTATAAACTCCTTAGTACTGAAGTAGTTCCAATAACTTATTACTATTACGACACAAGAAAACTAAACCAACTCCATTTACAAAGCAATAATAATTTGTACACAATTAAAAGTACCGATTGTTGAGTAATAGAAAACGATTGAATGTGCAGGTGCATTGGAAAGGTGTTGCCAAACCACACATAAACAAATAAACTAATAAATAAAGTCGATTGAATAAAAAACACACAAGACTATAAAATAATGAATACAATGACCAGGTGCACTTGAAGATATATAACTACAATATAGAAACAGATATATAGATCGTTGGTTGCACGTTGAGGAGTTAAAGCTCTGAATAATATCGTAAATTTTTATGAATGGAATTTATGTGACCGCTGGTTCATTGATTATTGGATATATATAGGCTGAATTGACTTTATAGATATACTGTAGTAGAGTACTAGGCTGATGAATTGTATAGATATAATAGGCTAGATGGTTTCTAGGCTATCAGTAATCGGAGAGACAGTAAGGTATGTAGTTGCGTAAGTTAGGCTAGCCTGATATTGAAATAGGCTAGCTAAGGGCATAATTTGTAAGGCTGACTGGAATTCAAGATTTGTTGTGTTGTTTTTTAATTGATATGGATTCGTTCAAAAAAGAAAGAGAAAATTCTGTTAACTTTCTGTGATTTTTGGGACTTTTACATTTGGGACTTTTTAATCAGTGTTTTCTTGTGAAAATAGATATAATTAATAAAATATCGGAGCACCGAGCTTATTATCTATCTGTTATTTATCTATTGATAAACAGAACTCAATTCTTCAAAATGATTGGGGGAGGACTGACAGGCACAGCCCAAAACTGTTTCTTCCCCAATTTTGATTTATACACTATAAATATTCCAAAAAGTAGGTTATGTTCCATACACTTAATTCTGGTGAAATTTTCAGTCCAAATATTTGAAAACATCAAAGTTATAATTTAGATTGTTTACATACCAAATTGAATAACAAAATAACATTCACTAATCACTTAGAACTGTAAAATAATGATTAACTTTGAATATTATGATATTATACAATCTCATGTCAACAAATCAGATTACTGTATTCTGATCGAATCAAAGAAATTAATTTTTAAGTGAGAAATGAATTTTGTAGGAAATCAGCATTTTGGTAGTTTATTTTGTTAATTTCAACACACCGATTTTCCAACACGACAACACAGAATGTTCTCTGATGGGTTGATTGGATTGGCGTATCGACGGCAGCCAGACCTGATAACAGCGCTCACACTCACATTCCGGGACGACACGTCACGGTACGATATAGGACAGAAAGCTCTATGTTTATTTAGGTTTTTCTCTAGACATTTTAAATTGATAAATTATTTATCTATTTTTGAGAAAACATAACAACAGGTCAATGTAACATACTGAGTGCGAGGTCTACTGTTCACAGAACTACTAGTATTATAAAAGTTGTATCTCTGTTTTATGCTTCAGAATTCGTGCTCTAGCTTTATGCTTGATTGGTTCAACCAAACCAAGCCTTATTATTGTTGTATCATAATTATTTTTAATTTCCTAGTGGTTAATTCATTTTCATAGATTGTCTATTTTATGTGAGAAGCCTCTCTCTGATGACAAAACATGCCTGATGTACATGTGTGTATGTGTGTGTGTGTGTGTGTGTGTGTGTGTGTGCATGACAACATGCATGAACATGCATGCTTATCATGCATAACCCGATTTTAGTGGCCAGCATAACACTCTTGAAATATCTCAAAAGCCCAATTTCACATCACCAAAAACATGATCACAATGGCCCATATGAATAAAACCAGAGCAAATGCTCATGAGCAAGAGCATGGAGCATAAGGTTTTGGTCAAGAGCAAAATGTAGAAGCAAAAGCATTTGCTCATTTTTATATGAATAAGCTTTACCTAATACTCTTACCTTATGCTCCTGAACTCTGGAGCAAATGCTCACGTTTTTTGAAGATTTTTCATCAGCTGATTCGCTTTTGTAGCCTTACTTTGCTTTTATAGCTCATGGAAGCGCTAAATATGCAAGTAGGGGACACCGCTTGTGTTTATGTCGTCTGCTCTGTTTTATATTTATGAATTGAGTTTTAAGTTAGTTGAGTTTAGAATTTTGAAATAATAGCGTGAAATAATCTCTATAATAATCTTCAGCATATTCTTATAACATTAATAGCCTTCTATAATCGTCTATACTCTTATGTTCTTAATGCCTATTTCCTATTTTGTGATGGCTATCTTTATATCAGGTAGCTAGCTATCTTTTGTATTTACTCTTTTGATAATGGTGATATAATATAATATCATTGTTGAATTTAAAAAGAGTTTTATAGTTCTCAACTATTGGTTGTGATCGTATCTGGTATAGTTTCCTCTTCCTCATACAAATTAGTTGAGCCATTTTACTATGAGCAAAAGGTGACAAGCTGCTCTAGACTAGACTCACCTTGTTTGAAGCATTTGCTTCAAACGTTGAGCAAATGCTCTATTTTATTCATACAATTTTGAGTATAAGCTTTTACTTTTGAGCAAATGATCAAACCATTTTTTTGATGAGCATGAGCAAAAGGTTTTGCTCACGTTTATTCATAGAAAATGAAGCAAATGCTCCATATTTTAGAAGTATAAGCAAATGCTCAACTTTATTCATATGACCCAATATCTCATCTCCCACTGTCTCTCTCCTCGATTTTCTCTCTCTCATTCGATCATGTCAAAATACCGCTGCACTGCTAAATATAGGCACAGTAGTAGATCTCTACAGAGATTGGTGCTTGGCTTGTTTCGGCCACATGTTAAAGTAACATGCCAAGAGCCGATTCCACAAAGATAATAGACTCGTTAGGAAATCGTGTTTGATAAATTTTCATCGCTGCTCTCTGCTACAAGAGCACGAAAGAGAAATCAAAATTGGGAGAGGGAGAGAGTGCGATGAAGAGAAAGGTGAAGAAACGTGAGGAGTTGAATGGATATAGGTGGATCCATAGGAGGATAGCGAAAAACAAGATAAAGAGAGAGGGAGTGTGAGTGTGAAAGATAGTTAGATACAGTGAGGTTGTGAGAGAGTGTAAGAGAGAGAGGAAGATAAAGACAAAAGGTTAAGAAACATGAGGAGTTAAATGGATATAGGTGGATGCATAAGAGTAGAGAGAAAGATCGTGAGTAGGAGAGAGTAGGTAGATAGAATGTGTGTGTGAGAGAGAGGGATTGATTGATTGATTGATTGAGTACTTCATTTATGTAGATTACAATATATACTGGCTTATACACTTATATACAATAGCTTACAATACAGCAAAATTATAGATGAATTTACATAATATAGACTAAGAAAATAATTATTGAACTGTATATGATATGAAAAAGTAATTTGTAATATAATAACTATAGATATTATATTGTTATGCATCTACATAAATTGGCGGAGCTTTGGACATATCAATGTCCATTCTTCGGAAAGAATATTAAAAATATCCTCCCCACTAACTCTCTACCAAGTAAGAGAGAGAGAGAGAGTGAAAGATTAAGAGAAAAGGTTAAGAAACGTGAGGAGTTAAATGGATATAGTTGGATGCATAAGAGTAGAGAGAAAGATCGTGAGTATGAGAGAGTAGGTAGAGAGAATGTGTGTGTCAGAGAGAGGGATAGTGAGAGTAGGAGAAAGAGAGTTAGTGAGTGAAAGATTGAAAGAGGTAGAACGATATAGAGGTTGGATACGATATAGAAGTTATCGATAAGAGAGAATAAGACTGTTCTGCAGTGAGAGAGAGAGTGAAGAAAAAAAATTAAAGAGACTGCAGGTTGCTCATTTCCTCCTTATAAAGCGATAACCAATTTGGATGTCACCTTAGGGCTACAAGAAGCTCTATAGTAACTAGATCACGAGAGATAATAAAGAAGATGTGGAAGAGAGGGTGGCTGAATACAGAGAGAGAGAAAGGTGTAGAAAACGTAAAATGCATGTGATATGGTTGAGTTGCGATGCAGGTGTTGATTGCTTCAGCATTTGCAGCTGAGTAGTTTCATATAGTCAGGTCCACGTTATAATGGCAGTGTTTGATTAGCAATGGTATTGCTATCCTTGTCTATCATTCAACAAAGAAGATAGCGCTATCATTTTCTTGCTTTGATCTGTTGCCAGATCGTCTTTCAACATTCCATCTTAATCATGAAAATTCATTCTGAAATTATTGAAAAATATCATTAAACCAACTAAATTCAATACCTCAACTAGACATTTGATCGATTTATAAAATTTATGTTTGTATGCTGAATTAATATTACAAACTTCATATCACTATACTAGAAAAAATTTTTTTTTTCTTTTAATCCATGTTATTCAAAATACCCGCACGAATATATTACTCATTAACTAATCAAATTTGAAACGGGAACTTCATCATGGCTGTAGTTTTGGCTGTCATTGTTGTTACAACTTTAGCCGACAGATAGTGCTGTCGGAGGAGAACTGTGATTACAAGCCAGCTGTTTCTGTTTACTTTTTAGATTATGTTGTAACACATTGTTTGGTCACATACGTTTTTAAAAATTATTTTATTTGCAGTTTTTATAAAAATGTAGGTGGAGGAAAAATGTTGTGTATATCACGAGTGAAAAATGTTTTTTCTCCCTCAGGGAGAAAAAACAGCACTTTTCACTCTAGATATACAAATAACTATTAGGTTATTCAGACAGATCAGAATAAAAAATAAAAATACTTTGACAATTTCCTGATATTCAGATTTGCTAGAGCTATGACCTTCCACTTCTGCTTTCGGAAGTGCTCAATAAACAATTATCCTCATATATATATTGTTTATCATTCTGTGTGGCGAAATATAACGTTCGCACCACGGACAAAAATGTGTTTTCGGCTCTCAATCTTCTCTAGTCCTCGGCCTACGGCCTCGGACTTGAAAACCGATTTCGAGCCGGAAAAATCTCATTTTCGGCCCTAGGTGCGAAATATACTATTATCCATATGCAAGAGTTCATTAACCTCTCCAGTAATTACCTCATTCCAAGACATAAATCTAATATAAATTAACCCTCAATCGAATACACCAGACTCATTACATTGTCTGGTTATCTATTAACCATTCTTTGGAAAGTTGAACTCCACCTCATAGGCTACCATAATAGACTACCTAATAGGCTGACCTAACCTTATACTGGCAAGTGATAGATAATAATTACAGTATATGGATACAGTAATAAGATTATAGAATAAGAAACATAGTTATAAGAATACACAGTTCATAAGTATGTCCTGAGGCTACTCATCCATATTTCCACTACTTTTTACGCACGGTAGTAGTGCGATAAATCGATAATAGTAATCGATAACTGTGATAATATCGATAAATCTGTGGTCGACTTCTCCCGTTTTGGCAGAGAGCGTGGTCACCTTGGGCTAAACCTTTAATATAGGTATAGTACTAGCTTTGAAGATATAGTTTTATATGGCAGTAAGTGGAGGACTATATGTATACTACAGTGTTTTAGATACTCTACTTATATTTGATTGAATAGGGGTAAAAAGTTTGGAGCAGCCTCTCTGAAAGGCTGATAAATCTCTAAATAAGGCATTAATATGTAAGGCACAGTGGCTTCCAATTTGAGCCTTAATAATAGGATCTATGAATGCCTGAAGGGTAGCGAAGGATAAATGTGAACAAGGCTGATTCACAAGTGGGCACTTCAAGTGAGAGGTGTGTTATTGGAGAAGAAATACTGTTGTACTTCAAATTTTGAAATAATTGAAGAGAATTGTGAAACATTTTCCTACACATTTTCTATGAAAATGGCTACCAAATGACGTATTGACCAATGAGGTGGCAGGTAGGCGTTCACAAAAATTTTACTGGCTTGTGATTGATCCAAATCGTGTGACGTAGAAAATAGCTGTTGATGAACAGAAAATCAACTTCTTCCAATAGATTCAAAGTATTCCCTGATTAGAACAAGTTGATTTTATCTTTCAAATTCAAATTCAAATTCAAATTTATTTCTCAAAAACATACACAATTATAATATTATAATATTATAACATCTAAAAATAATACAAGAAAAATACTATTAAATATATAAAATTATCCCAGAACTGCAGTATATATTTTTTTATGTCCATCTATGTTTAAGGAGTAGCCTACAAGGTAAAACCTGTGCGTAGACCTAAAAAATATAAATATATAAAAATAAATCTAATACCATAGAGTAAAAGAATTTTATAAACGTATAATAGTTGTACACATGAAAAAAAAATATCCATGTTGCCAAAATTATTGTAAGAAATTTGAATCATTTCATGAAAACCCATATGACCAGATGTATTAAAATTGGAATAATTCACATTTTGACAACACTGATATTTTGAAGAAGTCAGAGGTGTAAGGGGAAGACGACTGGTGAATGGGGAAGTAGAAGAAGAAGAATAAGAAGAAGAATAAGAAGAAGAAGTAGAAGATAAGAAGAGAGAGAAGCAGAGAAGAAGAACACCCAAAATCCTGTCTCAAATCAGACCGACTCAAAACTACTGATCAGTGTTTTTTTGTGTGTTATTAGGGTATGGGACTAGAGTCGTAAAAACACAACATCTCTGCTCAGCCCCTATACTTATGAAGCTGAGTTTCGGCTCCAAGCCACAGCCCAAACAATGTCATCAGCTAGATGATTTTCGGCCATTTTGAAATTCGCCAGTCATTCGAACCGTCAATTATTTTTAGTTTTTGGGTCATTATTTCGACATTACGACTAGTGTGTGGAGGATAGTCATTAGGGATAGATTTCGTGGGAAATTTTACCGAGTTTGTTGTTTATTTTCAAAGTTTGATGACTTTTGATTATAATGATGGTTTTTAGGCTGGAAATTGGCAAAGGTCAGGAAATGTTCCATTCTAAGATGAGTGTCTAAGAAGTAGTAAATAGGAATCTAATAAAGTAGGGTTAAATAGAAAGATATGCATCAATTTAGGGTATGTCCCACACTTTCAGTAATGCTTTCTATACACATTTATCGTAGATAGTTAGAGGTCTAATAATAGTAAATAGTATTAGTAACTTAGGGGTTGTTATCTGTAGCAAAAAGGCTTTGGTTATCTATGTTATAATAGAGGAAAGAATTGACTTATACAGGTACGGGATAGGAAAATTATGTTTGACGCATCATCACGTCTCAACTACTCAACTGATTAACTTGAAATTTTGCATATAGATTCTTAACTAACCCAGGATAGTTATAGGCCTATTTTCAATTCTTCGAAATACCATCACGTAAAATTTCAGTTTGTCAAGTATTAAATAGTCCCTTGCGGAGCACGGGTTACCTGTTAGAAGTAAAAAGTGAGAGGTCTAATAATAGTAAATAGTACCAGTAACTTAGGGGTTGTTATCTTAGCAAGAAGATTCTGGTTATGTTCCATATTTTGTTTGAGAAGGATCCAGTAATGAGTCATGCACGGTATATACTAAGATACTGTTCTAGAATTTTTATTTTAGACTCTGATAGTACCTATTTGATTCTATCTAGTACCTACTAGGACTATCGGCTTCAGTTAATCACTGTTTGTTTTTTGTGGCTCTAAATTTTGTAAAATTACTTAAAAATTTTCCACCCTATACCATGGCGTATCTATTCATGCTATTTTCCCCCTATGATAGTATATTATTAGTATTTGTAATACCACCTGGAATATGAATCAATTGATTACAGTCTTAATCTCTCTTAATCGTTATAATTATTAATCAAGGCCTTGTTCCAAATTCATACTTTTTTGAATTATTTGGGATCATTATTCAGGTCACTAATAGCATAGAGAAACGATAGCATAGTAGATATCCCATGGGCGTTTATGTCGCAACTTTTACTGTTATCCCAAGCCGTTATCCCAAATGAAGATTATCATAAAAATTGCTACTACGACCCGTTTCGGAAAGCAAATTTTCTGACTACAGTTGTTTGAAGTCTAGAGACTTAGCTAAATCCCGAGCTTGGAAACCGGCCCGTAATAAAGCGTGTAGGATGATACATGATTATTGAATGAAAAAGGCTAAGAAATTGTCAAAAATCCACTGATTTATTTATAATTAGAAAGACCGGTTTACACCATTGTCAATCTCTGATAAATGAGAATAACCGATATCAATTACCCATGATAATAACCGAAACCGGTCTTTCTAATTATCAATAAATAAGTGGGTTTTTGACAATTTCTTAGTCTTTTTCATTTAATATGAATAATTACCACAATATCAACTTCTCAACTACACAAAAAATGATAAATGATTGACAAAAAATCACCAAATTACTAGACCTATTGGTCGAGAACATGTGAAAGAAATTATCTAATGGAATAATTGGTTTCTTCTTCTCAACTAAATCACGGTTTATGAGAGGGATTTATCTGGACTTTACTGTTCTGAAAAAAGTGGTGGTCTGGGCGAAGAAATTGAATTTTTGAGATTAAGATCAATAACTATTTTATAAAAAATATTTGATCTATAAAACATGTACCCTTTATAAAAAAGGTACTTAGATTCCATTTTGTATTTATATTAAAGAGTAGCCCTAACAAAAAAAAGACAATCAATATTTTAATTTTTACGAAAAAGTTAAAATACTAATTAAAAAAATTAAAATTTATAAAAAATAGAGTATTTTAATTTAATTCTCAAACCACTCCCTCAACGTGACTGTATTAAAATTCATGTTATAAAGTCAGAACCTTATTCTCATTGGTTTGCTCTTCTAGTATGATTGTCATTGGACGAAGGAGATAACTGGAGCATTTCAAGCTCCGAACCGTTGCCAGATCGTTTGTAGACTGAGAAATATTATAAGGAACTACCAGAATTTTTTTCCCAATCATGAAAATTAATTATTGGACTAATTGGTGAACAATTAATATCTTCTCGAATATGATATCTTTGAGATAAAATTGATCATCATTTCTATTGTATCAGTTTGCCATGAGTGATTGTAAACTGGACCATAAAAATAAAGATTTTGCAAGTGTCGTGTTCGAATGTAGAGTCATTTTAATGCTGAGTGCGTATCATCACATAATTATGACTCATCTATATTTGAAACCTGTTTTTTTTTTGTATTATTATTAAAAATTTGTATTGTTTTTGTATTTTATCTTATTTTTTGTAGGCTATTTTGTGTGATCGATTGAAATTATTGATTGATTGATCTTATTCCAGGATTCTCGAATCACAGCTAATTCGTACTCTACTATAGAAGGCGGTGTAAAAAGCGGATTTTCAATCATGCTGCTCATTATTTCCACAGTCACTATAACCTAAATCTAACTAGTAGTTTTGTGAACAGTAGACCTCACGCAGTATTCTCATCCACAAGTACCTGATTGAAGCTATATACCTTATGGAAATACAACAATAGACTGGCTTCTCCACACATCTGTGTAATCACTTGTCAGCTGATTTATGATGAATAATTCTATAGTTTCATTTTTACTCTAATATTGTCGTATGAAGGACGCTCCTTTTTCCTTTTATAGTATCCTTGAAATGCAAAATTTACAAAAACCTTGTACATACGTCGACGCGCAATTAAAAAAGGAACATACATGTCAAATTTCATGAAAATCTATCAGCGTTTCGCCGTAAATACGCAACATATAAACATTTATACATTCAAACATTTAAACATTAAGAGAAATGCCAAACCGTCGACTTGAATCTTAGACCTCAATTCGCTCGGTCAATTATATATCCATTCAAAATTATGATTAAGTTTCATTATTCTTGAATACTAAGATACAGTTAATAGGAAATAATTGATTTAAAAAGTTCATTCACTAGTATCCTTTTGTTTTTAATGTAAAACACTACGATTGGTTTCGGCATGATAAAATACTTCATTTTCTGATGATTGGTGATATTAACGAGGAGAATGCAATGTATCCTTCTAATATGAATGAATTTCAGTTCCCACATGTGTGTCCTCTGTCCAGTTGGTTCAACTCAATCAGCGACGTTTCACGATAAATTCATCCAATCAAGCTGTTCCGTCCCCAAATTCAATCACAGCTATAAAAACTGATTTCTTTTTCAAGTCTGGTGGTCCCTAACTGGGTGAATGAGATGTAGTTTTTGCAATAAGAATAAATTTCTTCGAGATCAACAGATGTTTCTTGTTATGTGTGTGTGACAAAAACAGAACGAGTTGAGAAGTTTGAGTCTCGTTTTACGTCTTAATTCGATTGCTAACGAGATTCGATGATAGAGATAAGCCAATTCGATTCATCTGGAATATTATGTTGCTGCAAACAAGAGTTGAAGAATGAACAAGGAAAGCATGATTCAGAATGATGGAGTGAAAGGAAAGTGTGGAGGATTCTGAGTAAGAATCCAAAAAAATGTTGAGATAGAGGAAAAAGGTGAAATAAGGAATAGAGGTGAATGAAGGAGAAGGAGAAAAAGAAGAAAAAGAAGAAGAAGGAGAATAAGAAGAAGGAGGAGGAGGAGGAGGAGTAGAAGAAGAAGAAGAAGAAGAAGAAGAAGAAGAAGAAGAAGAAGAAGAAGAAGAAGAAGAAGAAGAAGAAGAAGAAGAAGATAGTCTTGAAATGATGTCATCCTTCTCTACATCTACACACCTTTAATATTACTACTTGGGGTCTTCATGGTGTTAATTTACTTTTTTCTTTGGCTTTGATTTACTCACCGCTAATTTAATGTTTCTGTGTGTGGGAGGCTAACGTTACTTTCACGACACCTATACATAATGTAAAGCGTCGTCTACCTTTCAACAATGAGTTATGAGCAAGCTAGTATTCGTATTTATAACTTAAGAACAATGTATTCTGTATATTCCTATATAGTTCACCTCCATAGTATAGTATGTATATTCAATGCATAAATATATCTATAGTATCTATTCATGTGAATACATTGGATGTACTATAAATATTATTCCTGATAAAAGCTCATCTTGAGCGTGGATACGACCTACCTTTAATGATCATGGCTTCATGTAATTAACATTATCGCAGGTCTGAGTTTATGTATGCGAATAGATTAGAAAATCATGCTAATATATTAATGAGATTCTATTTGAGGGTATCTCTAGATCTGTAATTAATGGTTGGTGATATCTTGAATGAGGCTCTCTGATTTTAATGTAGGTTACAATCATGTTGTAAAGGTGGACCAGGCCGACTAAGCTATCACTTTGGAAGACTATATTGAAAATTAACCTCCTCATTTTATTCATTGTTATTTTTGTGAATAACCCGTGCTCCGTGAGGGTCTAATTAAAAACTTTTCAAACTGAAAACTTGACGTAATGAAGTCTTGAAGAATTTAGAATGGGCCTATAACCATCCTCGGTAAATAAGGATCTATATGCAAATTTTGAAGTTAATGAGTTGAGTAGTTGAGACGTGATGATGCGTCATTCGTGAATTTCCTATCTCGTTCGTGTATAAGCCAATTCTTTCTTCTATTATATCACTAGTAGGTAACCCGTCCTCCGCAAGGGTATAATTAAAAACTTGACCTACTTGAACAATCTAGAATAGGCCTATAACCATCCTCGGTAAATTATTGAGAATGCAATTAATTTTAATGTTAATCAGTCTAGTAGTTCAGACGTGATATGATGCGTCATTCGTGAATTTTCAATCACGTACGTCTGTCTATAAGCCAATTCTTTCCTTCAATATACATCAGATTACGAAGTTTTCGTAGGAATTTCAACAGCAAGATATGAAGATATAGCAATTCATTGGGAATAGATGGAATACTCCATTGTGAAATGCAAATTAAATCATTAATTGTCACTACAGTTATCATTTTTACTTTCCTTGCCCTACTACCATAGGTAAGGAAAGTATTGCTTTTCAAAAAAATTAAGGTACTAATTTCAAGTTTTCTATACGTTTCAAGGTCACCTGAGTCCAAAAACATGATTTTTGGGTGTTGGTCTGTGTGTGTGTGTGTGGTGTGGTGTGTGTGTGTGTGTTGTGTGTGTGTGTGTGGTGTGTGTGTGTGTGTGTGGTGTGGTGTGTGTGTGTGTGTGTTGGTGTGTGTGTGGTGTGGTGTGTGTGTGTGTGTGTGTGTGTGGTGTTGTGTGTGTGTGTGTGTGTGTGTGTGTGTGGTGTGTGTGTGTGTATGTGTGTGTGTGTATGTGTGTGTGTGTGTGTGTGTGTGTGTGTGTATGTCTGTGAACACGGTAACTCCATTCCTAATCAACCGATTGACTTGGAATTTTAAACTTAAGGTCCTTATAGCATGAGGATCTGACAATAAGAAATTCAATAAAATTTAATTCAAAATGGCGGATAATTACTAGAAAACCATGTTTTTCACGGTTTTCTCGAAAACGGCTCTGACGATTTTCTTCAAATTTATACCATGGATAGCTATTTATAAGCCCTATCAACTGACATGAGTCTCATTTCTTGGAAAATTGCAGGAGCACCGTCATATTCTTGTGAAAAATGGCGGATAATCACTAACAAACCATGTTATTCACGGTTTTCTCGAAAACGGCTCTAACGATTTTCTTATAATAATATGTAGTGATGGGACGATTTAACTGAAAAGTTAAGGAATTCACGTTTGAAAGTCAGTGAAAATGATTGAAAGACATTGCTACCACTTTCCTTTCCCACATCCGTCTCCAGCAGGTAGCTGCGTGATGATTCAACTTGCCATGGTAGTCTTGTGGCCTAATATAAATATTGTTATCAATGATTAATGATATAAATAGAAATGAAAATAAAAATGTCAGTTCCCTTTTCGAATTATTTACAAAATAAAAATTGGATAATTCAAAAAGGGTACTGAGATTTTCATTTTCCTTTCTATTTATATTACAAGTGGCCCTATACAGAAAATAGATAAATGATCAATTATTTATATCTGACCTTGAAAATTCTTCGTCAAGAGAATACGTATATCTTCCCATGATTTTTAATGAGTGATATTCATAACTGATATGAAATATTTTGATAACAATTCATCTTAGCCTACAAGCAATTTGGCATCGTTGCAGAGTTGGAAACTGATAGAGATTGAGCTATCTGCCCTGTTTAATGACAGAGAAAGATAGTAAACTAATGTTAATCAGAAGCTGACTAATACCATTGATTTCACTAAACAAAGATAGGGATTTGAAGAATTTGGAGCAACATTGCAAATCTTCCAATTATTTCTCTTCTAGGGTCTATGAGGACCTAGCTCATCATAATAAGAATCAATCAATCAATAATCGATCAATCAATCAATTGTTACTGAAATCAAAGAAAGATTCACTTCCAACTATCAACATGGAAATCGTTAGTGTCTCATTCACCATATGCTGATATTTTATAATGAATCCAACCATATTATCTGCACGAATACTGTAAAAACCTCACATATTCATAGCATCGGCATAATTAGACAAGCGTGTTGAATTAATGTACTTATTGACAGTGAGCCAACACAGTTAATGTGTGATTCTGAATTAATTAATTTAATTTATTCAGTTAACTCTATCACGGCTGTAGCTGAGAGTATCACACATATATTTTTTACTAGAATATATATTTTTTATTCATTCCATTGAATACATTAACATGCATCTACATGAACACAAACATAAAATGATAGAATGTATTCTGACTGTTTACCATTGAAAACATTCCAGAAGTAATGTTAATCAGCCTGTTATCCAGGTCTCAATATACATATCTATAGAAAGAATAGATAGATACTAGTTCCATACAGAAAAGAAAACCTATACAAGGGATTACTTCTTCTTTCTTCTTCTTCTTCTTCTTCTTCGTCTTCTTGTTCTTGAGTTAATAGTTCTGAGTGTAGAGCTATCTTTTCTCTGTGCTAATACCTGATACCTATATATTTATAATCCTTCCAAAACCAGGCCTCATTACATACCTGTTTATAAATACTGTAATATAGAATAAATAATTCTAGTTCATATTCATACTTATAAATAAATAAACACCCATGTATGAAAACCTGGATGTATTCAGTTTGAGGCCATCCGTATTGTTTCATAAAGTATTAAATTTGCATTTATTTGAATACTGTATTTGCTAACCTTCATTTATGTCATGTTGTCTCTAGGAATATGCAAGTGATTGTAAATGTTCATTGACTGTACGTCTTCTGTATCTTAATGAACAGCCTTCTTGTTTTTTGAACTTCTACTAGTAATTTTGAGTTATACTCAGCTTTTTCCCTTCAGAATTTTTTAAAACAGTTTCGTGTTTTACAGTTGATAAAATACTTGATTTGTCTAGTCTCACTGATGTAACCCACCATACTCAATTGTCCATCTGTGTTATTTACTGTATTTAGTGAGAAATACTAGTTATTTACTGTATTATAAATTGAGAAAAGGACAGTTTTGGACATAAAGCTATTGTACCTTCTCCTATAAGTGTGATAATTGCACAATATGATGACTATTTAGCTGTACTGTATAGTGAGGTCCACATTATAATGATAGTATCATAGACAAACAATAGCGTAAGTAGATATCCCATGGTATAGGACACACTGTAAGGCCTGCAAAAAGGATCACCACACATGTAGTGATGCCTCAAAAAAGACCTGCTTTACACTGGACAGACCGTGAGCTGAATATTCATGAGATGAAAAGCTCAGTGGACGTTTATTCGTCGCGCCGAAAAGAGAAAAAAATCCGAAATCTTGCCATATCTATCTGACATGCAGAGCATAAAATTGAACGACCTATCACCAACTTCTCATGTGTTCCCAGTCTCTTGTTATCTATTTTATCAATCTCTCTGATGCCTGTTCGATCTGTGATGTCAGTCTTCAAAACGGTTTTGCCTTTCTCTTCATGATATCCTACTCCATTCTCTGTCTCTCTTACTTCTTCTTGCTCTAATTGTTCTTGTTCTTATTCTTCTTTTTTGTTATTGTTGTGGTTGTACTCCTTCTCCTCCACCTCCTCCTACTCCTCCTCCTCCTCAGTTTTCTCCTTCTTCTCCATCTTCTTCTTCTTCTTCTTCTCCTCCTCCTTCTTTTCCTCCTTCTTATTCTCCACCTTCTTCTTCTACTTTTTCTTCTTTTTCTTCTTCTTCTTCTTAATCTTATTCTTGTCCTTTTTTCTTTCTCTTTACATGATCAGTATCAAGAAGAGGCATATATCTATTAGCATAGAGAAACAATAGCGTAAGTAGATATCCATGGTATAGGGAATTTATGTCGCAACTTCTACTGTTATCTCAAGCCGATTACTGTCGATTATTGTCAATTTTCACTGTTTTGTTGGAGTGATAGTGTATGGAAGGTACAATTTGAGAGACTACCAGCGTCACACAGCTGCAAAGGAAAGAACTATGTGAACTATCGGCTTGGGATAACAGTAAAACGCCCTATACCATGGGATATCTACTTATGCTATCGTTTCTCTATGCTAGAACTTAGCTAGAAAATGGCCCTACATTCTATTCATTGTAATCACTTCTTTTACATTTGCATTGATTACATTTTCTATCAGCTACAAATTCAGAAGATTTGAGTTTACCTCAAACTAAGATTAAACTGATTAATTCACGCTAACTGAAGTCTTGAACTCCACTGAAACCCAATTATGAACCACAAGGCTACGGCAACAATTTCACTAATCTTGCAGTGTAGCTGTCATTCCTGTCAGTATTCCTTGTGAATAACATCAACGGGGAGGATTCAACTAATGCTGAAAATTTGAGTTGAATTTAAGCATCAACTCACTTAACAAACTTGATTACTTAACTGAGTTATTAAATGATACGCTGATATACGCAATCACTTAATGAAGCCTGCACTTTCGTAATAAGTGATACCTCTCGTTATACATCTATATAACATATAATATATACATACAAGGTTTTTGGGTGAGAGTGACTCACATACGCGCATCTGCAAGATTTCACGACTTGTTTTAAAGGTTAGGAGGAATTATATAGATAGGTATATGAAGTGTTATACATCTTGAACGATGTAAAAACTTAAGGCCTCGATTCAAGGTATAGGTAATAGTTATTTGTATATCTAGAGTGAAAAGTGCTGTTTTTTCTCCCTGAGGGAAAAGTTTGAAGCCGAGGCGAAGCCGAGGGCAACAATTTTCCTGAGGGAGAAAAAACATTTTTCACTCGTGATATACACAACATTTTTCCTCCACCTACATTTTTATAAAAACTGCTAATAAAATAATTTTTAAAAACGTATGTGACCAAACAATGTGTTACAACATAATCTAAAAAGTAAACAGAAACAGCTGGCTTGTAATCACAGTTCTCCTCCGACAGCACTAACTGTCGGCTAAAGTTGTAACAACAATGACAGCCAAAACTACAGCTATGATGAAGTTCCCGTTTCAAATTTGATTAGTTAATAAGTAATATTCGTTGTCTGATATTTTGAATAACATGGAATAAAAGAAAAAAAATATATACATTTTTTTAGTATAGTGATATGAAGTTTGTAATAATAATTTCAGCATACAAACATAAATTTTATTTATATCGATCAAATGTCTGGTTGAGGTATTGAATTTAGTTGGTTTAATGACTACTCTATATGCTTCCTCATCTGAGCAAGGAGCTCATCTATGCTTCCTTCTGACCTATTCCAAATGTTCTAAGATAGAGATGCTTCCCATGTTAGTTAAATGGAGTCACTTTTACTCCCTAGGGAGTTTTTCTGTTTTTTACCTCCGAGAGGAAAAAGTGACACTTTAGTATTATGTTCCAGGGAGTAAAGTAAGTACTTAGCCAGTAGGTGGAGGAAATAGTTATTTATACCTCACTATAAGGTATAGTGCGAGTCTGTACTTTACTAGTAGTTCTGTGAACAGTAGACCTCACGCAGTATTCTCAACCACAAGTACCTGATTGAAACTATAGACCTTATGAAATACAGCAATAGACTGGCTTCTCCACACATCTGTGTAATCACAGTCAGCTGATTCATGATGGATAATTCTATAGTCTGATTTTACTCTAATATTGGCGTATGAAGGAGGCTCCTTTTTCCTTTTAAATTATCCTTGAAATGCAAAATTTCAAAAAACCTTGTATTACGTCGACGCGCAATATTAAAAAAGGAACATACCTGTCAAATTTCATGAAAATCTATTACCGCGTTTCGCCGTAAATGCGCAACATATAAACATAAATAAACTTTCAAACATTAAATTTAAACATTTAAACATTCAAACATTTGAGCATTAAAACATGAGAAATGCCAAACCGTCGACTTGAATCTTAGACCTCACTTCGCTCGGTCAATAACGTTCTACAATTTTTATTAGCCAACTTTGTGTTTTCAATGAGATGATACATTATTTTTTAAAATATTGAGATGTTTTTGAAAATACTGAGTGCCGGTAGCAAGGAAGCCGTTGAATTTTAACCGTGATTAATTCCTCGAGAACCAATCAGAGGAGCTTTTTGTGTAGTTGAGAAGTTGATATTGTGGTAATTATTCATATTGAATGAAAAAGACTAAGAAATTGTCAAAAAACCACTGATTTATTGATTATTAGAAAGACCGGTTTCGGTTATTACACCATTGTCAATCTCTGATAAACTCTTCTGATAAACTAAAGTTTATCAGAGATTGACAATGGTGTAATAACCGAGACCGGTCTTTCTAATTATCAATAAATCAGTGGTTTTTTGACAATTTCTTAGTCTTTTTCATTCAACAATCAGAGGAGGCCTTTTTGATAAGACGGCTTCTCTGATTGGTTCTCGTGGAATTAATCACGGTTGAAATTTAACTGGCTTCTGTGCAATCGGCACTAAGAATTTCTTCTAAGATAATTTAGAAGTTATCTATGTGTTTTCAATAAGATAATCAGGATATAGCTTATCATGAGAAATTAAGCTTATTTTAAAAGTTGAATGACATATTTTTGAAGTAGAAGATGCTCATAAAGATATATGAAGAAGGAAAACATACTGAAATTCCGTTGATCTTCTTGTAATACTGAGGCCGTGTCATGAAGAATGAAATAGTTTCAATCATATTAACTCTAGAATGATTTTTGCTATAAATAAATTCCAATTCATTTTGATTCATTTTGACGACTAAATCATAAATAGAGTTCAAGAGATATCCCATAAAAATTCTCTTTATTAACCTACGAACAAGCTCAGTTACAAACCGACCAATAGGAGAAGAAGTGGGCGGAGACAGCAGTGAAAGTTAGAGTTGGCACGTCAGATACAGTCGACCAATAGCAAGCCAGTATGCATTTGGAAATTGAGCAACTAAACAACTCTGCTTTCTACAAATCTTAATTCTACGATTTGATGTGTATTGTGAACGCCAAGCTATAATAGAAGTAGAGAAAGATACGGGACCAGCATTGCCGATTCTTGGCCTTTCCACTGCCTCTCTATATATATAAAAGTGAAATGGCACTCACTCACTCGCAGAACTGAAAATCTTGACCAAAAACGTTCAAATTTGGTAGGTATGTTCAGTTGGTCCTTTAGAGGCGCACTAAGGACGGATTTGGAAAATTTCCAAAGATACGCCCAAATTTGCGTTTTCCAGCGTTTTTTTTTGCGTTTTCTCAGCTTTATCGAGAAAAATGCAGAAAATGTTCAAATTTAGTACAGAAGCTACGCTGGGGTGTAATAATGTTGTGTTAGAAGTTATTTGAAATAACGCCAAAAATACGCTCAAAATCTGCGTTTTTTTGCGCTTCCTCAGCTTTATCGAGAACAAATGAACAGAAAATGTTCAAATTCACTACAGAAGCTCAGCTGGGGTGTAATAATGTTGTGTTAGAAGGAATTTGAAATAACGCCAAAGATACGCTCAAAATCTGCGGTTTTCCAGCGTTTTTTTAGCGATTTCTCAGCTTTATCGAAAGCAAAAAATGAACAGGAAATGTTCTAATTTACCACAGAAGCTCAGCTGAGGTGTAATAATGTTGTGTTAGAAGGAATTTGAAATAACGCCCAAAATTAGCGGTTTTTGTGTTTTCTCAGTTCTTTCATCAAGTAATAGACAGAAAATGTTCAAATTTGGTACAGAGGTTTAGCTAGGGTCTAAAAAGTCTGTGATGAGGTGAATTTGAATTTTCATCAAAGATACGCCCAAAATCAGCGTTTCTCAGCTTTTCTGCGTTTTCTCAGTACTTTGTTTTTCTGATGGAATGAAGCATGCTCAAATGAAAAATGCAGGCGAGCGAAGCGAGCTCGCTGATCTTATTTTTGGACGATCCAGTCGGGGGGGTGTAGTCCTGGCGGATATGGCGAGCGAAGCGAGCCTGACGGCTAGTACATGTATAGTTCTCTGTGTTCTAGCACTCAGTTATTGGACTACCACACAGAATCTATCTATATTCATCAAGAAATTTCTTATATAGAACTATGAAGTCTATATCTATACATTCAAGTTGAGGGCTATTATATATTGCTTTAACAGTAGTAAACACAAGGAGGTCACGGTGAAAAGAGCGAAACAGTACCGCTAAAAAAGTCCATGCATTTAAATATCCCGATTAAAATGATAAATCAGGCTGCATAAATGTAGAACCAAGACTCGTGAAATGGACATTTATCATTTTGCTGCTGAGTTGAATCATCGTCCACATCATCATAATCATCATCATGATAGTCATCATCATCATCATCAACAGAGAGTGATCGTGCTTTTTAAATATAGCATCAGACAGCTAACAACTTGAATCAGCTTGGAACAAGTTTTTGAAATTATCATCTCAACATCCTCTGTGTTGAAGTGAGATAGATGGTGTGTGTGAGAGAGGGACAGTGAGAGAGATGGATAGATAGAGAGAGAGAGAGTGAGAAAGAGAGTGTGTGTGTGATGGATAGATAGATAGATATAGATATATTTATTGATAATTGCTACTAGGCTGTTGCCTATGGTAACATTTACAAAAATTGACAATAGAATTAAATCAAACTTATGAGATAAATAATAATTATTTAACAGTTCTGCACTAGTATTGATCAATTACAAATATCGAAGAAAATAATATAGTATATATTAAGCTATCAACATTATACTAGATCACATTATCAATACTGGAGGAAAGAAAAGTTGTTATTTGCATCCATGTGGAATGAAACTTATCATGAAAGTAAACCATGAAAATATTAAACTTCATAATAGAGAGAGGCTGTGAGGGAGGGAGAGAGACAGTGTGTGACAGTGAGTGGACAAATATGAGAGAGAATAGAATAGAATAGAATGACTGCCTTTTCTTTGACCTAGGAGAGCGAAGTTGGGGCGCAGTTAGAGTGAGAGGGAGTGAGAGAGAGAGTGTTAGTGAGTGGACAAATATGAGAGAGACAAAGACTGTGAGAATGAAATAAAACTTGCTATCAAATTTGATTTATAGTGAGTCATGGTTTGCTAAAAGTGTACCAATATATTAGAAGTTAGATTCCACAAGAAAACCGATCGTTTTTCAAGTTATTATAAAGAGTTCAAAGGTGTACTACGCTTGTAGAATACGTTAAATTGGTTGTATTTCACAAGAGTATGCTATGCAATAATGGATTGAGAGTTAGAGCTAAGAGCTGTTCTTGATAATTAAATAGTTGTGATAATTTTTTCTTCGATTGAGTCATCAATGGAAGGATTTTCTTGTCACGATTTGTATCCTTTTCCTCCTCCTTCTTCTCCTCCTTCTTCTCCTCCTTCTCTTTCTTCTCCTCCTTCTCCTCATACTACTTCTCTTCCTTCTCCTCCTACACCTTTTTCCTCCCGCTCTTCCTCCTACCCTCCTCGTCCTTCTCTTTCATTCATCTTCATCCTCTAAACGTTCATGAAACTTGATATACTTTTCCTTCTTCTCGTTTTCCTCCTCCTTTTCCACCACTTCCACCTCCTCCTCATACTACTTCTCCTCCTCCTTCTCCTCATACTACTTCTCCTCCTCCACCTTCTTCCTCTACCTCTTCCTTCTCCTTCTCCTTTTTTTCCTTCATCCTCCTTCCTCCTCTAAACGTTCATTAAAATTGATATTTACCAAAAAACGTGACTAATTTGAAAACGTGAATGTTTAGTTTTGTGAAATTGTTGTGATGTAAAAATCATAACTTTTGTTCAAGGTGATAATTCATCTTGTAAATGATGTAATCCAACGTGGATACGTGAAATTGTAAAAATTTGTATAGTATAGTATCGGTGAATATTGTAAAAATAAATTGCGTATATAGTATCGACAGTTCTATTATCTAGAGGCACGTCAAAATCGCTTCCTAAAAATGTGAAAATTAAAAAAAAAATATTTTCATTTTTGTATGGCTTTTATTGGTGGAGAGCCCTTGGACGGAAGTTCCATCTCGCCTGAGTATATGTATAGTGGAGCCGTTAATGGGGCTTATACTTCGTTTAAATTAACTTCGGACTTGGGATGGACATTCGCAGTAGAGAAGGCATACCAGTTGCAGGGATACAACGGCTGCTATGTTGCCGTTGTGTACCGGCCAGCGTTCTCTAATTTCCAGTGAGTATTCAAGCGCTCATGTTAAACTTAGGAAGTTTCCTCTCTGCAAGCACAGACTCGACTGACTCTATTCGACAAATTGACAACTACGCTTCCACCTATGACTCAATCCATCACTGCAATTGGCTGATCTCCCTCCATTTCTCTGCGCCGCAAATTCCTCCAAGTCTGAAGAAGATTTGCACGAAGTATAGTATTGCTACTTATCAGCTGGGAACGACAATTCAACGTGCTCATCCAATAACACGGGATTTGATCCCTAATGTTTTGAAACCTTTATATCACCATCAATCTTCACCCATGCACAATTCTGAGGTTCAATTTCTGAGCATCAACCTAAAATAAACCTCACGAAACTTAACGAATGTTTCTTATGAGAAATGAGATTAAAGCAGAAGGCTCTGTGTTATCAATTAACTTGATAAAATAACATGATAATAGGTTTCTTAAGCCGCGTTTACACCAAAGTTATTAACGAAATGTTAATAGCTTTATTATTATAGATTCTATTCGATTGAACTTAACTTATCATACACATGATGAACATATGGTGTGTTTGTCAAGCTCCGTTCAATCTAATAGAATCTATAAAAACTAAGTTATTAACATGTTGTTAACTTTTATATTCTACCTTTGAAAAAACTGTGTATCTATCTTGTATTTCTCAAATGGCCCGTATCCAGATACTCGGTTAAAACGGAGAAATATCAGCTGTTCGTTTAAACCTCGTATGAAACATAATTATTATGATAAATTCAACTATATCTACTAGTAAACGTGGTTTAACGTTAAAAGTTAGCATATGGTACTTGAGAGCGTTAAAAGAAATGTTGTCATGTTAAATATGAATGAAGTTGATACCTATCAACTGTTCAATCAATTGACTCTGACATATACCTGAAGTAAACCTGTTTGGAATATTGATATCCTATCTATCAATCATGAACAAGGTACCTATACTAATTAAAATTCAATAAAACATCAATCATTCCTTTATTATGCTGAGTAAAAATAAATAAAAATCAGTCACAGTCTATTTATTTATTCATTCATTAATAATCAGATCATGAAGTGATTCAATCATCTCAATCTCAAAACACTATTATCACCTCAATTCAAATCACTTACAACTTGTGAACTATATCTCATACATGCCAATTTAGAGACCACACAAATAGATCAACAAATTAGCAAACAATTACATCTATTTTGAACCAATTATCTGAGAGAAGTTCCCTTATAAAACTAGCCTTTTAATTGGATCTTTCCATTTTAAAGTGTTAATATCTTTCAACACAATATTTTTCAATGTTGATCATGCCAATTTTCAATTAACTTACAATCAATTTTAAAATTGTTATTACATGCATTGAATTGAAATTTTCAATGCATTTTTCTTCTATACTAAGAATAACCATTCTGGAATACCAAGCTACTGAATTGAAAGCTATAATACTGACAAGAATATAGATATAAACATAATTACAAGTTAGTATTTTTACTGTAATGTGTAGGTGGAGTTTAGAAAACAAATTCTGCATAATTATACAAGCACCCAACTAGAAAAACAGGTATTAAATGATATAACATGCGTTGGGTAGTAGTTTTTATTATATTTTTCTAAAATATTATTTCAGATTATCACCCATCTTATCTCCTGTACTCGTGTGTATTAAACAGTTTTATTTACATTGATAAATTGTTAACTGTAGTATCTGAAGGTCAATTATTGCAAACAAGACTAGAGTTTGATTAGCAGATTTGATAAAAAAGATTGGAAACAATATTTATAAAGTAACCAATTTATACTCAAAGCACGTACAGTTTGAATATACTTCATACCTTCCCACTTCTCAACCTATTCAGAATTGCATCATTCTCTCAATTTACTTATTCATAAACTAGATCGTCACTGCAAAGAATATTCATGACTCCAATCTATAACGTGCAATTAGTTAAACCAGGAAGCATGAGAAGTAAACTACCACTTCTTCTTGTTACCCATTTAGTAACACCATAGAAGATGGAGGAATATAGAATAATTATTAACTATACACTCCAATATAGAACGTACAATAATTAGTGAAACCAGAGAAATATCTGGTAACAAGAAACGATATCTAGTAAACTATCATTTACTCCTCTAGTTACACCATAGAGAATAGTGGATGTAGAATTATTCAGGACTTCCTATATACCGGACCTGCGCCTATGAAAAAAAATGTCCACCGTAGGTAGTGGCTGGCAATGATATTTTAAACGGGAACTGGACGAACTGAGATTTCGATAAACTGAGACGCTCTCTATCAGCTGATTAGTGTTTTTTTCTTAGTAGGAATTCCAATAAGACCACCACATAAGGCGGTCATTCTTTTTCCAGGCTCAAGTCCGGTAGTATATAGGGTGGGTAGTATATACTATAGTATATAGGGTAGGTAGTATATACTATAGTATATAGTATATAGGAGGTCCTGAATTATTACGCTCTATATATCTCTATATATATACGCTCTATTATATATCTCTACTGTGTCTTTGGTAACAGTCTGATATAACTATATTCCCCTGAAAAAAAGTCAGGCTATGTTATACCATAGTGAGGTCCACGTTATAATGGCAGTGAAGAACAACGTTGCCGATCCTTTGTCTTGGCAATGCCTTCTATAGACGATAGCTGATACAGGTTTATTGATGTAATATCAACGGTTAATTCTCATTTAAAATAATCAATGATATTTTATTAAGCAAGAAATTATATTTTCCAATAATTTCATAATAAAATTTCATGATTAAGATGGAATATTTTGTCAATTAATTGTTAATTCTACATTTTTAAAAGACGATCTGGCAACAGAGCAGAGCGAGAAAGAGATAGCTATATCCGCTTTGTTGAATGATAGACAAGGATAGCAATACCGTTGCTAATCAAACACTGCCATTATAACATGGACCTCACTATAGTAACCCATGAAGAATATAGTGGAATGTAGAATTAATATCATTGAAATCTACTGAGTCTTTGGTAACAGTTAGGTATAACTATATCCCCTCGGAGAAAAGTCAGCCTATGTTATATTACCATGAAAATATTCTCCACTGTGTCTTTGGTAAAAGTTTGGTATAACTATAGTCTTTTCAAGAATAAGTCAGCCTATTTTTTACTATTATGAAAATATACCTGTTATTGAAAACAATTCAAGAACCGTTTAATTCTGCCCAATCTTCTTATAGTACGTAAAGCATCTAATTGAAAAAACTACTTTCTGAAAATAATTAACTAAAAATGATGTGAAGTGAACAACTACAAGACTTAACCAATTTCGGACTATGTGTAACCTTATCTCAATTAGGAGAGGAATAGCACTAGGTTACCTTATTTTTCTCTCCCTATCATTTTTGATGATGTACTTTTATTTATATTTTTTACAAAGAAACACTGATTGGGAGAGAAAAACTAAGGATACTCCTTGTACTATTTCTCTCTCCCAAATTTAGATAACATTTTAAAAGTCCAAAATAGGGTTATGATTTCACTTTACTAAAATTAAGTCTATTTTCACTCAAAAACAACGAAAACCAGGATTTTAAAATTTTGACGGTTGAAATCAGAATAAAAAACAAAAATATCACACTCAAATCACCATTAATTGAAAAATTTTTGAGTAATTTTACAAAATTAGAGCCAGAAAAAAAACAACTAACTATTCAGCACTTGTTTGAATCAAAATTATGTAGTTGCTACCATGAAAATATTCTACACTGTGTCTTTGGTAACAGTTGGTCTAACTATATCCTTTTCAAGATGTTATCCAATGTTACACTAGCGTGAAAATATATACCTGTCTATTGAAAACAATTCAAGACCCGTTTACTTCTGATCATCCTTGTTACAGTACGTAGTTGACTATCAATATTAAATATTGAAAGTACTGTCGTTTACCACATTGTGATAAAACGTTCCCGGCAGTTATTTTTCTAAACGGTAATTGGTTATTAAATATTTATCGCGGAATAGCTACCTGAATAAATTATAACCTTTTGACGTAAGGAGTGTTGTACTGAAAGCTTGAAGCACAGAAGAAAATAAGAAACGTTTTGAGAATTGT
>NC_052514.1:1778553-1828697 GCF_014356525.2 Nilaparvata lugens | reverse complement strand
CCAAAATATTCACTGGCCCTCATGACCAGCATTGCTTCCTACTTGTTAGGCAGTCTTATTTGAGATTACTCAAATAGGGTTGGTTACATATTCATGAGAAAAATGGCGGATAATTACTGAAAAACCATGTTTTTTACGGTTTTCTTGAAAACGGCTCTAACGATTTTCTTCAAATTTATACCATAGATAGCTATTTATAAGCCCTATCAACTGACATGAGTCTCATTTCTGGGAAAATCACAGGAGCTCCGTAATATTCTTGAGAAAAATGGCGGATAATTACTAAATAACCATGTTGTTCACGGTTTTCTCGAAAACGGCTCAAACGATATTCTTCAAATTTATACCCTAGATAGCTATTTATAAGCCCTATCAACTGACATGAGTCTCATTTCTTGGAAAATTGCAGGTGCTCCGTAATATTCCTCAGAAGAATGAATTTTGTTAAATTTCTATCACGATTTTCTCAAAAATGACCGATTTTTTCAATTTCATACCCTGTATAGTTATATATTAGCTCTATTAACTAGCATGAGTCTCCTCCTTGAGAAATTAACAGGGGGTCCACCTCATATCCTTGAGAAATTTACTTTGTAACCTTCTTCTCGTGCGTGAGGTAGGTAGGTAGAGCAGTTTATTCAAAAGAACACACATGTCGATATTTTATTTTTAAAACAGCTGTTTTGACAACTTTTGAAAAATTCTCAAATTTCATAATTCAAACAAAGAAAAATGTACTCTGAACACAATCACAGTATAATCGTAGTTTTAATTATTTAGCCGCCAATCGGCATAATGTTATTCCCTAAATTATCCTCGTTAATGAGGCTTATAGATCAATGAGCAAGGAAAGTTGTGTGAGTGTACCACACCAGATTTTTAGTTTTGATAGAAACTGAAACAAGGACTACCAGTTTAAGTGACAGACAAGGTATGAAATATTCCAGTAGAGAATAATATTGAATTTATATTCAGCATTTAAAATAAATAATGAAACCTTTTATAAACTCTTTGCATGAAACTATTGTGGAAATATAAATTTGATTTCAGTTTATAAAATGATAAAATATCCTGTTACAAATCTCTAATGAACCGAGAGAGCATTCATCATGGGAAAATGTCAAGTTGTGATCACCAGAGATGAATTTACCTTCTTTTTAAGTGAGTGATTTTGAAGCTTATTTTTCAAACTGAATGTGACAGATTCAAAAATTTTGAAAAATAAGTTTCACAGAAGGACGTGTAGGAAAATCTTTCACAATTCTATCCAATTATTTCAAAATTTGAAGTACAACAGTATTTCCTCTCCAATAACACACCTCTCGCTTGAAGTGCCCACTTGTGAATCAGCCTTGTTCACATTTATCCTTCAATACCCTCCAGGCATTCATATATCCTATTATTAAGGCTCAAATTGGAAGCCACTGTGCCTTACATAATAATGCCTTATTTAGAGATTTATCAGCCTTTTAGAGAGACAGCTCCAAACTTTTTACCCCTATTCTATCAAATATATGTAGAGTATCTGAAATACTGTAGTATACATATAGTCTTCCACTTACTGCCATATAAAACTATATCTTTAAAGCTAGTACTATAACTATATTTGTAAGGTTTAGCCCAAGGTGACCACGCTCTCTGCCAAAACGGGAGAAGTCGACCACAGATTTATCGATATTATCACAGTTATCGATTACTATTATCGATTTATCGCACTACTACCGTGCGTAAAAAGTAGTGGAAATATGAATGAGTAGCCTCAGGACATACTTATGAACTCTGTTTTCTTATAACTATGTTTCTTATTCTATAAACTGTATAATCTTATTACTGTATCCATATACTAACTCTATATACTGTACTTATTATCTATCACTTGCCAGTATAAGGCTAGGTCAGCCTATTAGGTAGTCTATTATGGTAGCCTATAGGGTGGAGTTCAACTTTCTAAAGAATGGTTAATAGATAACTAGACAATGTAATGAGTCTGGTGTATTCGATTGAGGGTTAATTTATTTTGGATTTATGTCTTGGAATGAGGTAATACTGGAGAGGTCAATGAACTCTTGCATATGGACAAAAATTTATTTTTTATTTATTCCATTGGCAATTACAGATCATAATTATAATACATAATAATATGATTGGGAGAAGACAACAGGCATAGCCCAAAACTGTCTTCTCCCAAATTTTTACAAATAAAAGTTTCAAAAAAGAATAAGGTTAAGATTTCACTTTCACTTCAAAAAGTCCAATTTCCACTTCAAAACTAATGATTAAACTGAAAATTTTTAATTTTGATATTCAAAAACTGATTATTGAAAAAATATTTCACTCAAATCTCTACAAATTAGAAATTGTTGAGTAATCTTGCAAAATTTTGAGCCAGAAAAGAAACACAACTTCACTATTAGCACAGCTGATTAGTAATATTTATTTACATAAATAATTAACATGTTACCTGTCATTCCAATAATTTTGTATCCAATTTGATGTGGCCGTGAATCACGGTGGTTTGGAAGCCACCTAAAACCCATGGTGCTCTCTATTTCATGACAAGGTAGAATACATTTTGAAGATCTCATCACCAATGATCTGGAGTATTTATTTATTTACAAAGCAAATGACACTAATGTAATAACATTGAAAGATAAAATAATAAGATAGTCCATGTGCTATTTTCTTCCAAATTTATAGGTGAAAAAGTCCGAAATAAGGTTAGAATTTCACGTGTACAATTTTGATAAAATTTCAGTCCAAAACAAAAATGAAAACTATAAATTTTAAATTTAGATGGCTTGAATTAATAATAATAATAACTTTTTATTCACTTCATTGTACAATTTTACAATTTAATTAATAAATTAATTAGAAATATTACACTCAATTACCACTTGTAACGAATAATATTGAGTTATTTAAGAAAATTTGGAACCATTCAAGCAACACAAACTTGTAAACTTGTTATGAAAATTGATCAACTCAATTATAAACAATTATAACAACGTGATATAGTTTATCAAAATACAAAACTGTATTTTGTGACAAAGGTCAGAACATACATAGACACTGTAATCCATATTTATGTATTCATACATTCACGGTAGCACAAAATCATATCACAGAATACAGCAGATTATACGACAGATATATAGTTTTCTCTGATTATATAATATAGAGAAGTCCACGTTATAATGGCAGTGTTTGATCAACAATTGCATTGCTATCCTTGTCTATCATTCAACAATGCTATAGCGCTATCTCTTTCTCGCTTTGCACTGTTGCCAGATTGTCTTTTAACAATGAATTAACAAAATATTTAATCTTGATTATGAAAATTCATTATGAAATCATTGAAAAATGTAATTTCTTGCTTGATGAGATATAATTCATAATTTTTAACGAGAATTGACAGTTGATATTACATCAAAAAACCTGTATCAGCTACCGTCTATAGAAGGCATTGACAAGACAGAGGATCGGCAAAGTTGTTCATCTTTACAGATGGAATTAAATAGAGAATGCATTTATTCAAATCCTAATTAATATATAATTATTATTCAATGGAGATTGTCAGTTTGGTGTAAGGGCAAGCATACCTGACTAGCAATTGGGAGGTACCGGGTTCGATTCCCGGGCTGGCAACTAATTTTTGGATAGTAGTTCTCATCGAATTTCCATCTAGCTGTTAGCCCTGTTGTCAATGTCTGCAGTAGCAGAGGTCTTCGGGGTGATTTGCAGCATTTATTTAGGATTTTCGTTAAATAATAATTGTTCATCTTTATTTCTTCACTGCCATTATAACGTGGACCTCACTATAGCCTACAGTATAATTTTTCCCTCTTATGTTTTTTAGTTTGTGATCATTTTTGAAAATCGTATCAATGTTTTAATGTGTAAATACCTGAATAGTAATGATCTTAGATTATGGATGTCAAATCAATCCTGAACTGAGAAGAAAATTTGACCCAAACTTCAAATTGTCTTCCCTTAAAAATTTGATCCAAACTACAAATTGTCTTCCCTTAAAAATACCTTATCATCACAATTTGAACCACCTCAATCCTTTATCACGCTAAACCATCATTGTTCACATTCAGATCGTTCTATTGTTTTTTCCAATGAAACCTTTCAAAAAATGTTGGTTCATGGCTCAATTTTGAGTTAATATTTAGTTATATTAATTATTGTGTTAGTCCCGGCTGTCTATGAAGCAGTCGTTAGGTCATTTCAGAGGCCTGAATTTGATCAGTTGCGACCTGAAAACTCGATATTATTATTGTGATGAAAATTTGTGAATTGACTAAATTCTGTAAAAAGTAATTATCAAATTATTAGTTTATTATTTTCTTAGTTTCAAATTATTTAGTTTATCAGAGATTGACAATGGTGTAATAACCGAAACCGGTCTTTCTGAAGGTGCGTACAGATTTATGCGCCGCGAACATGAGCGATTCACTAATAGTTTTTCTTATATCTTGTTGTTGGTTATCCATCCTGTTTCCACTATTATTAGACTATTACTAATGAATTTTATATAACTTTAAAGTGAGAAAACACTCACATTCTTTGGTGTGGCGACGACCGTTTCATGCTGGTGTTGCACATTTCCAAGCCAAACAGAAACTCTTAAGGTGCGTACAGATTTACGCGCCGCGAACATGAGCAATTCACTTTTAATCAGCTGATGCCAAGCTTTTTATATCTGCATCTTACCGTTTCTGTAAAAATACAGATATAATCAGCTGATTAAAAGTGAATTGCTCATGTTCGCGGTGCGTATATCTGTACGCACCTTATAAATCAATAAATCTGTGGTTTTTTTGAAAATTTCTTTGTCTTTATCATTGAAAAAGTAATTATGGCTTTTTATTTACATACTTCATGAGCAACGAAAGATACTGCTCATATTTACTCAAAATATTTGTAATTTAGTAGACCAGGCTGTGCATTATTTGATGTTCAGTTTCTTGCAAAAATCCATCTTGAAGAGTGTAGTAGCGTTCTATTTCACTATTTTCTAGTTGCACAGAAGCCGGTTGAATTTTAATCGTGATTATATTCACGTGAACCAATCAAAGAATCCTTCTTTTCGAATAAGCCTTCTCTGATTGGCTCTCCAGAAATAAATCATGATTAAAATTCAACCGGCTTTTGTACAACCGGGCCTCATCTAGTAATATGTAGTGTAGATCCATTACATGCATTATAAATATTCACAACTAATATTTAGAATTACACAGTTTTGCTATTGTTCTACAACAATTCATGTACTCAAACATAGCAAGTGAACAGCTATAGTGAGGTCCACGTTATAATGGCAGTGGGGGAAGATAGGAGAACAACGTTGCCGATCCTCCGACTTGTCAATGCCTTCTATAGATGGTAGCTGATACGGGTTTATTGATGTAATATTAACTGTTCATTCCAGTTATAAATAGTCAATGCCATATTTTATAGCCTAATTATATTTTTCAATAATTCCATAACGAATTTTCATGACTAAGATGAAATATTTTGTTAATTAATTATTAACTCTACATTGTAGTAAGACGATCTGGCAACAGAGGAAAGCAAGAAAAAGATAGCGTTATCCGGTTTGTTGAATGATAGACAAGGATAGGAATGCAATTGCTAATCAAACACTGCCATTATAACGTGGACCTCACCATATGAAACTACTCAGCTGCATAAGCTGAAGCAATCAACACCTGCATCGCAACTCAACCACATCTCATACCTTTTACGTTTTCTACACCTTTCTCTCTCACCCTCTCACTCCTCTCTGTATTCATCCACCCTCTCTTCCACATCTTCTTTATTATCTCTCATGATCCAGTTACTCCAGCTTCTTGTAGCCCTGAGGTGACATCCAAATGGTTATCTCTTTATAAGGAGGAAATGAGCAGCCAGCCGATGAATTGCAGTCTCTTTCATTTTTTTCTTCACTCACTGTCTCACTTCAAAACACTCTTACTCTATCACTCACTCTATCTGTTTCCCTCTCTCTCTCTCACACACATTCTCTCTCTACCTCTCTCCTACTCACGATCTTTCTCTCTACACTTTTGCATCCTCCTGACTATATTCATTTAACTCCTCACGTTTCTTAACAGTTTCTCTTCATCGTTCTCTCTCTCTCTCTCTCTCTCTTCCACTCTCTCGTACACTCTCTCACAACCACACTCTCACTCTCTCTCTATCTTTCAAACTCACTCTCTCTCTCTCTATCTTTCTCTTGTTATTTCGCTCTCCTCCATTGGATCCACCTATATCCATTCAACTCCTCACCTTTCTCTTCATATCTCTCTCATCCTCACTCACTCACTCTCTATCTCTTCCTCTCCAAATTTTGATTTCTCTTCGTGCTCTTGTAACAGAGAGCAGCGATGAAAATTTATCAAACACGATTTCCTAACGAGTCTATTATCTTTGTGGAATCGGCTCTCGACATGTTACTGTAACATGTGGCCGATACAAGTCATGCAACCAATCTCTGAAGAGATCTACTACTGTGCCTATATTTAGCGGTGCAACGGTATTTTGACATGAGCGAATGAGAGAGAGAGAAAGAAAATCGAGGAGAGAGATAGTGGGAGATGAGATATTGTGATCATGTTTTCGGCAATGTAAAATTTGGCTTTTGGGATATTTCAAGAGTGTTATGCAGGTCACTAAAGTTGGGTTATGCATGATAAGCATGCATGTCCATGTTCATCAGGCATATTTTGTCATCAGAGAGAGGCTTCTAACATAGAATAAACAATATATAAAAATGAATAAAACCACTGGAAAATTACAAATAATAATAATAGAACAATAATAAGGCTTTGGTTAGTTGAACCAACCGAGCATAGAGCTAGAGCACGAATTCTGGAGCATAAAATATATAGAAACAACCCTTATAATATCATTAGAACCGTTATTCTCATAATATGCTAGCCGTCAGGCTCGCTTCGCTCGCCATATCCGTCTAGCCAGGGGGTTCCGCCCCCTGGACCCTCGACTGGATCGTCCGAAAATGAGATCAGCAAGCTCGCTTCGCTCGCCTGAATTTTTCATTTGAGGTGCAATGATATCTCGTTATCTCTTTGATATATTTTATATTGTACTGAATTTTTTTAATATATCCCATCTACTATTGAAAACGCAGGTGAGAAAACGCAGAAAAGCAGAGATTAACGCTGATTTTGGGCGTATCTTTGATGAAATATTACAGTCACCTAATCACAACATTTTTAGACCCTAGCTCAACCTTTGTACCAAATTTGTATATTTTCTGTCTATTACTTGATGAAAGAAGTAAGAAAACGCAAAACACCGCTAATTCTGGGCGTATCTTTGGCGTTATTGCAAATTCCTTCAAATACAACATTATTACACCCTAGCTGAGCTCCTGTACTAAATTTGAACATTTTCTGTTAATTTATTCTCGATAAAGCTGAGTAAACGCTGGAAAAACGCAGATTTTGGGCGTATCTTTGGAAAAGTTTCCAAATCCGCTCTTAGTGCGACTCTGGGCCAACTGAACATACCTACCAAATTTGAACGTTTCTGGTCCTGTAGATTTTAAATTCTGCGAGTGAGTGAGTCAGTCAGTCAGTCAGTGAGAGAGTGCCATTTCGCTTTTATTATATAAAGAAGCATGAATCTTCATCTCCAAAACTGTATAAATCCGATGTTGATTCTCATTGGCTTTATCCAGAATTTCATTAATCTTTGTTCAAATCAAGCATTTTTAGTCTTCCATGACCTGGGAGCGATTCTATTGCTTACAATAACGACATTCCAGAAAATGGCTTCCAAATGACGTATTGACCAATGAGGTGACAGGTAGGCGTCACAACAATGTTACTGGCTTGTGATTGATCGAAATCGTGTGACGTAGAAAATAGCTGTTGATGAACACTGAAAATCGACTTCTTCCAATAGATTTGAAGTATTTCCTGAATAGAACAAGTTGATATTATCTTTCAAATTCAAATTCAAATTTATTCCTCAAAAAACAAACACAATTATAATAATATAATATTTTAACATCTAAAAATAATACAAGAAAATACTATTTAAAATATAAAATGATCCCAAAACTGCAGTATATTTTTTTATGTCCATCTATGTTTAAGGAGTAGCCTACAAGGTAAAACCTGTGCGTAGACCTAAAAAATATAAATATATAGAAATAAATCTAATACCATAGAGTAAAAGAATCTTATAAACGTATTATAGTTGTACACATGAAAAAAAATATCCATGTTTCCAAAATTATTGTAAGAAATTTCAATTATTTCATGAGAACCCATATGACCGGATGTATTAAAATTGAAATAATTCACATTTTGACAACACGGATATATTGAAGAAGTCAGAGGTGTAATGGGGAAGACGACAGGTGAATGGGGAAGGAGAGAAGAAGAAGAAGAAGAAGAAGAAGAAGAAGAAGAAGAAGAAGAAGAAGAAGAAGAAGAAGAAGAAGAAGAAGAAGAAGAAGAAGAAGAAGAACACCCGAAATCTTGTCCCAAATCAGACCGACTCAAAACTACTGATCAGTGTTTTTTGTGTGTTATTAAGGTTTGGGACTAGAGTCGTAAAAACACAACATCTCTGCTCAGCCCCTATACTTACGAAGCTGTGCTTCGGCTCCAAGCCACAGCCCAAACAATGTCATCAGCTAGATGATTTTCGGCCATTTTGAAATTCGCCAGTCATTCGAACCGTCAATTATTTTTAGTTTTTGGGTCATTATTTCGACATTAGACGACTAGTGTGTGGAGGTTAGTCATTAGGGATAGATTTCGTGGGAAAATTTACCGGGTTTGTTGTTTATCTTCAAAGTTTGATGACTTTTGATTATAATGTTGGTTTTTAGGCTGGAAATTGGCAAAGGTCAGGAAATGTTCAATTCTATGATGAGTGTCTAAGAAGTAGTAAATAGGAATGTAATAGTGTAGAATACTACTAGTGTAGTGACAAGGTACAAGCAGGGAATAAATAAATAAATAAATAAATGGATAAATAAATAAATATGATTCTATTGCCGTTAAATTCTTAGAGCAATAGGCAAAGTCAAATATTGATTACAGTAAGACAAAAGATAAAAATCAAATTTTACAGCAACTGTACATACAAAATTACATTACTGAGACTTAAAATAATACAGTACCTAAGTAAACTGTAAGTCAATTGGATTTTTCAAATACATTAATAATATTCATTTGAATGTACAAAACATATTCCTTACAGCACAACTTGAGCCTTTAGAACAATATATAAATACAAATAGAAACCTCTTAACTCTAAGCAACAATCATTTCACTCTCAAAGAACTCTTCAACACTATAAAAAGGATTTATCACAAGCCAATTCAATAATCTCGTCTTAAATTCCTTTTCTGTCTCTGATATTAAATCTGTAGGTAATTTATTGCAAATTTTTATACCAAATGTATCATAACTTTTGGCTGTTTTGGATAACCCATGATAGGGAATATCAATCCTATGACAATTTCTTGTGTTATAGCTATGAGTTTGATGCCTTAATTTTAAATTGGATGAGTATTTTTTAACATGCAACGATACTGTATAAATAGACAGTATAATAGACAGAGAGATCAATTTGTATTCTCACTGAGTACCGAACATCGATTTGCTGGTGGCTCATGATCACCTGTAATATTCTATTGATTTTTCTGATTTTAGGTTTATTCTACAAGTAAAATATGGATAAAAAATCTAATAAAGTAGGGTGAAATAGAAAGATATGCATCAATTTAGGGTAGGCCTATATCCCACACTTTCAGTAATGCTTTCTATACACATTTATCGTGGATAGTTAGAGGTCTAATAATAGTAAATATTATTAGTAACTTAGGGGTTGTTATCTGTAGCAAAAAGGCTTTGGTTATCTATATTATAATAGAGGAAAGAATTGACTTATACACGTACGGGATAGGAAAATTATGTTTTCCTACAGTTACGTTGAAAAGTGGCCATTGCTGCACTGATTACAGAACGCAAAGAATCACTTTTCCGCTATAGTGCGGGAAAATTTTTTCTGCACTCCAGATTTGCAACATGGCAACGCAAAATACTTAGTAGGTTATATGGAGCAACAGTGCAGCAAAATCAAAATGAAGTTGGTAACAGTGACTGCTGTGGCTGCTATAGTGAGCAGAGGTGCAACCAAGCACAACGCGCTAATTATTAGTATTAGATATTATAACCAAGGACAACATTTTTATTCAATTTGACAATAAATTAAGGTTTTTATCAATAATAAAATTACACAGAAAAACATTTGATGCATTTCAGGCAATTTTACCCATAATTACCCACTTTTCATATTCAATGGTAACTGTAGGAAAAACTTAATGTGAAATACGTGCGCAAAGTTCCTCTGCTGCACTCAACAAACCATTCCGCCCACGCCTACGGCTCGGGTGTAAACGTTTCTTTCGGTGCAGCAAACTGTCACTTTGCGCACTAGTTGCACAAATAACTATTCCACTGATGGAACAGGTTTATGTAATATAGTATGGAAAAAATTAAGCATATTATGAGGATTGGATAGGTAATTCATATTCCAAATTTCAAGCCGATTACTGTCAACTACTGTCAATAATAAGTGTGTTGTTGGGACTGTAAAGAACACTTGCACAAAAGCCGGTTAAATTTTAAACGTGGTTAATTCGACGAGAACCAATCAGAGAAGGCCTTTCAGAAAAGACGGCTTCTCTGATTGGTTCTCAAGAAATTAATCACGGTCAAAACTTAACAGGCCTTCGTGAGTGTAAGAACGGCATAGTGAGAACCAGCGTCACATAGCTTCACCAGAAACAACTAACTACTAGGACTATCGGCTTCAGTTAACAGTAACATTTGTTTTTTATGGCTCTAAATTTTGTAAAATTACTTAAAAATTTTCCAATTAATGGTGATTTGAGTGTGATATTTTTGTTTTTTATTCTGTTTTTAACCGTCAAAATTTAAAAATCTTAGTTTTCGTTGTTTTTGAGTGAAAATGGACTAAATTTAATAAAGTGTAATTATAACCGTATTTTGAACTTCTTAAATGATATCTAAATTTTGGAGAGAAATAGTACAAGGTGTATCCTTAGCTTTTCTCTCCCAATCATTGCTTCTTTGTAAAAAATATAAATAAATAAATAAATAAATAAATAAATAATAAACGCCCTATACCATGGCGTATCACTTCATGCTATTTTCCCCTTATGATAGTCTATATTATATAAAAGCGAAATGGCACTCACTCACTGACTGACTGACTGACTCACTCACTCGCGTAACTAAAAATCTACCGGACCAAAAACGTTCAAATTTAGTAGGTATGTTCAGTTGGCCCTTTAGAGGCGCACTAAGAACGGATTTGGAAAAATTTTAACTCTAACGGTTGTTTTTAAGGGTTTAAAGTTCGTCTTTTAGCATGTATATTCTTCTTCTCCCAATCTCTTAATTATAATTAAATTTCCATATCATATGTTACTATAGAACTATAATCTAGATAGAGTACCTCTTCGAAACAGTTGTTAACTGGCAACTAAATCAATAATTTTGTCAGGTTGGCATTAAGTTTGAGTTGACTTTGTTAGGTTGGCACCAAGTTGAAGATTTAAATGCATTTATCGCGGAAAAATTGATTAAGCACTGCTACTTCAATCCTGGGAATATTATATTACTAGCAGTCAGGCTCGCTTCGCTCGCCATATCCGTTTAGCCAGACGTTTAGTCTGGACCCCCGACAGGATTGTCCTAATATATGATAAAAATGCCCAAATGAAAAATGCAGGCGAGCGAAGCGAGCCGGCTGATCCCATTCTTAGATGATCCAGACGGTTGTCCAGGGGGCGGAGCCCCCTGGCTAGACAGATATGGCGAGCGAAGCGAGCCTGACGGCTAGTATATTATAAGAATAGTATTTGTAATACCACCTGGAATATGAATCAATTGATTACAGTCTTAATCTCTCTTAATCGTTATAATTATTAATCAGGGCCTTGCTCCAAATTCATACTTTTTTTGAATTATTTGGGCTCATTATTCAGGTCACTAATAGCATAGAGAAACGATAGCATAAGTAGATATCCGATGGTATAGGGCTTTTATGTCTCAGCTTTTACTGTTATCCCAAATGAAGATTATCATAAAAACTGCTACTACACCCCGTTTCGGAAAGCAAATTTTCTGACTACAGTTGTTTGAAGTCTAGAAACTTAGCTAAATCCCGAGCTTGGAAACCGGCCCGTAATAAAGCGTGTAGGATGATACATGATTATTGAATGAAAAAAGCTAAGAAATTGTCAAAAATCCACTGATTTATTTATAATTAGAAAGACCAGTTTACACCATTGTCAATCTCTGATAAATGAGAATAACCGATTTCAATTACCCATGATAATAACCGAAACCGGTCTTTCTAATTATCAATAAATAAGTGGGTTTTTGACAATTTCTTAGTCTTTTTCATTTAATATGAATAATTACCACAATATCAACTTCTCAACTACACAAAAAATCTGGTGTGGTACACTCACACTACTTTCCTTGCTCATTGATCTATAAGCCTCATTCTTAAACGAGGATAATCTAGGGGAATAACATTATGCCGATTGGCGGCTTGATAATTTTATTAAAACTACGATTATACTATTGTTCTTGTTTTCAGAGTAAATTTTCCTTTGTTTGAATTATTAAATTTAAGGATTTTTTAAAAGTTGTCAAAACAGCTGTTCTACAAATAAAATATCGACGTGTGTTCTTTTGAATAAACTGCTCTACCCACCTACCTCAAGCACGAGAAGGAGGTTACAAAGTAAATTTCTCAAGAATGGGGTGGACCCCCTGTTAGTTTCTCAGGAAGGAAACTCACGCTAGTTTATAGAGCTGATATATAACTATACAGGGTATGAATTTGAAAAAAATCGGTCAAGTCATTTTTGAGAAAATCGTGAAAAACATGTTTTTATTTTGCGATTATCCGCCATTTTCTCAAGAATATTACGGAGCTCCTGCAATTTTCCCAGAAATGAGACTCAAGTCAGTTGATAGGCTTATAAATAGCTATCTTGGGTATAAATTTGAAGAAAATCGTTAGAGCCGTTTTCGAGAAAACCGTGAATAACATGGTTTTTAGTGATTATCCGCCATTTTTCACAAAAATATTACGGAGCTCCTGCAATTTTTCCAGAAATGAGACTCATGTCAGTTGATAGGGCTTATAAATAGCTATCCATGGTATAAATTTGAAGAAAATCGTTAGAGCCGTTTTCGAGAAAACCGTGAAAAACATGTTTTTTAGTAACTATCCGCCATTTTTTCCGCCATCTTGAATTGAATTTTATTGAATTCTTATTGTCGGGTCCTCATGGTATGAGGACGTTAAGTTTAAAATTTCAAGTCAATCGGTTGATTAGGAATGGAGTTATCATGTTCACAGACATACACACATACACACACACACACACACACACATACACACACACACACACACACCACACACACACACACACACACACCACACACACACACACACACACACACACACACACAACACACACACACACACACACACACACACCACACACACACACACACACACCACACACACACACAGACCAACACCCAAAAATCATGTTTTTGGACTCAGGGGACCTTGAAACGTATAGAAAACTTGAAATTTGGGTAACTTAATTTTTTTGGAAAGCAATACTTTCCTTACCTATGGTAGTAGGGCAAGGAAAGTAAAAATGATGAATGATTGTCAAAAAATCACCAAATTACTAGACCTATTGGTCGAGAACATGTAAAAGAAATTATCTAATGGAATAATTGGTTTATTTTTCTCAACTAAATCACGGTTGATGAGAGGGATATTTATCTGGACTTTACTGTTCTGAAAAAAGTGGTGGTCTGAGCGAAGAAATTGTATTTTTGAGATTAAGATCAATAACTATTTTATAAATATTTGATTTATAAAACATGTACCCTTTATAAAAAAGGTACTTAGATTCCTATTTTTATTTATATTGAAGAGTAGCCCTAACAAAAAAAGACAATCAATATTTTAATTTTTACGAAAAGTTAAAATACTAATAAAAAAATAAAAATTTATGAAATTGATAAAAAATAGAATATTTTAATTTAATTCTCAAACCACTCCCTCAACGTGTATTAAAATTCATGTTATAAAGTCAGAACCTTATTCTCATTGGTTTGCTTTTCTAGTATGATTGTCATTGGACGAAGGAGATAACTGGAGCATTTCAAGCTCCGAACCGTTGCCAGATCGTTTGTAGACTGAGAAATATTATAAGGAACTACCAGAATTTTTTTCCCCAATCATGAAAATTAATTATTGGACTAATTGGTGAACAATTAATATCTTCTCGAATATGATATCTTTGAGATAAAATTGATCATCATTTCTATTGTATCAGCTTGCCTTGATTGATTGTAAACTGGACCATAAAAATAAAGATTTTGCAAGTGTCGTGTTCGAATGTAGAGTCATTTTAATGCTGAGTGCGTATCATCACATAATTATGACTCATCTATATTTGAAACCTGTTTTTTTTTTGTATTATTATTAAAAATTTGTATTGTTTTTGTATTTTATCTTATTTTTTGTGTGATCGATTGAAATTATTGATTGATTGATCTTATTCCAGGATTCTCGAATCACAGCTAATTCGTACTCTACTATAGAAGGCAGTGTAAGAAGCGGATTTTTAATCATGCTGCTCATCATTTCCACAGTCACTATAACCTAAATCTAACTAGTAGTTCTGTGAACAGTAGACCTCACGCAGTATTCTCATCCACAAGTACCTGATTGAAGCTATATACCTTATGGAAATACAACAATAGACTGGCTTCTCCACACATCTGTGTAATCACTTGTCAGCTGATTTATGATGAATAATTCTATAGTTTCATTTTTACTCTAATATTGTCGTATGAAGGACGCTCCTTTTTCCTTTTATATTATCCTTGAAATGCAAAATTTACAAAAACCTTGTATATACGTCGACGCGCAATTAAAAAAGGAACATACATGTCAAATTTCATGAAAATCTATCAGCGTTTCGCCGTAAATACGCAACATATAAACATTTATACATTCAAACATTTAAACATTAAGAGAAATGCCAAACCGTCGACTTGAATCTTAGACCTCAATTCGCTCGGTCAATTATACTTCCATTCAAAATTATGATTAAGTTTCATTATTCTTGAAAACTAAGATACAGTTAATAGGAAATAATTTATTTTTCCTACAGTTACGTTGAAAAGTGGCCATTGCTGCCTGATTACAGAACGCAAAGAATCACTTTTCCGCTCTAGTGCGGGAAAAATTTTTCTGCACTCCAGATTTGCAACATGGCAACGCAAAATACTTAGTAGGTTATATGGAGCAACAGTGCAGCAAAATCAAAATGAAGTTGGTAACAGTGACTGCTGTGGCTGCTATAGTGAGCAGAGGTGCAACCAAGCACAACGCGCTAATTATTACTATTATATATATAACCAAGGACAGCGAGGACTTAAGGATTTTAGGATTAAGGTTTTTATCAATAATAAAATGAATAAATTTGATGCATTTCAGGCAATTTTACCCATAATTACCCACTTTTCATATTCAATGGTAACTGTAGGAAAAACTTAATGTGAAATACGTGCGCAAAGTTCCTCTGCTGCACTCAAGAAACCATTCCACCCGAGCCGTAACGTTTCTTTCGGTGCAGCAAACTGTCACTTTGCGCACTAGTTGCACAAATAACTATAAAAAGTTCATTCACTAGTATCTTTTGTTTTTAATGTAAAACACTACGATTGGTTTCGGCATGATAAAATACTTCATTTTCTGATGATTGGTGATATTAACGAGGAGAATGCAATGTATCCTTCTAATATGAATGAATTACAGTTCCCACATGTGTGTCCTCTGTCCAGTTGTTCAACTCAATCAGCAACGTTTCACCATAAATTAATCCAATCAAGCTGTTCCGTCCCCAAATTCAATCACATCTATAAAAACTGATTTCTTTTCAAGTCTGGTGGTCCCTAACTGGGTGAATGAGATGTAGTTTTTGCAATAAGAATAAATTTCTTCGAGATCAACAGATGTTTCTTGTTATGTGTGTGTGACAAAAACAGAACGAGTTGAGAAGTTTGAGTCTCGTTTTACGTCTTAATTCGATTGCTAACGAGATTCGATGATAGAGATAAGCCAATTCGATTCATCTGGAATATTATGTTGCTGCAAACAAGAGTTGAAGAATGAACAAGGAAAGCATGATTCAGAATGATGGAGTGAAAGGAAAGTGTGGAGGATTCTGAGTAAGAATCCAAAAAAATGTTGAGATAGAGGAAAAAGGTGAAATAAGGAATAGAGGTGAATGAAGGAGAAGGAGAAAAAGAAGAAAAAGAAGAAGAAGGAGAATAAGAAGAAGGAGGAGGAGGAGGAGGAGTAGAAGAAGAAGAAGAAGAAGAAGAAGAAGAAAAGAAGAAGAAGAAGAGAAGAAGAAGAGAAGAAGAAGAAGAAGAAGAAGAAGATAGTCTTGAAATGATGTCATCCTTCTCTACATCTACACACCTTTAATATTACTACTTGGGGTCTTCATGGTGTTAATTTACTTTTTTCTTTGGCTTTGATTTACTCACCGCTAATTTAATGTTTCTGTGTGTGGGAGGCTAACGTTACTTTCACGACACCTATACATAATGTAAAGCGTCGTCTACCTTTCAACAATGAGTTATGAGCAAGCTAGTATTCGTATTTATAACTTAAGAACAATGTATTCTGTATATTCCTATATAGTTCACCTCCATAGTATAGTATGTATATTCAATGCATAAATATATCTATAGTATCTATTCATGTGAATACATTGGATGTACTATAAATATTATTCCTGATAAAAGCTCATCTTGAGCGTGGATACGACCTACCTTTAATGATCATGGCTTCATGTAATTAACATTATCGCAGGTCTGAGTTTATGTATGCGAATAGATTAGAAAATCATGCTAATATATTAATGAGATTCTATTTGAGGGTATCTCTAGATCTGTAATTAATGGTTGGTGATATCTTGAATGAGGCTCTCTGATTTTAATGTAGGTTACAATCATGTTGTAAAGGTGGACCAGGCCGACTAAGCTATCACTTTGGAAGACTATATTGAAAATTAACCTCCTCATTTTATTCATTGTTATTTTTGTGAATAACCCGTGCTCCGTGAGGGTCTAATTAAAAACTTTTCAAACTGAAAACTTGACGTAATGAAGTCTTGAAGAATTTAGAATGGGCCTATAACCATCCTCGGTAAATAAGGAATCTATATGCAAATTTTGAAGTTAATGAGTTGAGTAGTTGAGACGTGATGATGCGTCATTCGTGAATTTCCTATCTCGTTCGTGTATAAGCCAATTCTTTCTTCTATTATATCACTAGTAGGTAACCCGTCCTCCGCAAGGGTATAATTAAAAACTTGACCTACTTGAACAATCTAGAATAGGCCTATAACCATCCTCGGTAAATTATTGAGAATGCAATTAATTTTAATGTTAATCAGTCTAGTAGTTCAGACGTGATATGATGCGTCATTCGTGAATTTTCAATCACGTACGTCTGTCTATAAGCCAATTCTTTCCTTCAATATACATCAGATTACGAAGTTTTCGTAGGAATTTCAACAGCAAGATATGAAGATATAGCAATTCATTGGGAATAGATGGAATACTCCATTGTGAAATGCAAATTAAATCATTAATTGTCACTACAGTTATCATTTTTACTTTCCTTGCCCTACTACCATAGGTAAGGAAAGTATTGCTTTTCAAAAAAAATTAAGGTACTAATTTCAAGTTTTCTATACGTTTCAAGGTCACCTGAGTCCAAAAACATGATTTTTGGGTGTTGGTCTGTGTGTGTGTGTGTGTGTGTGTGGTGTGTGTGTGTGTGTGTGTGTGTGTGTGTGTGTGTGTGTGTGTGTGTGTGTGGTGTGTGTGGTGTGTGTGTGTGTGTGTGTGTGGTGTGTGTGTGTGTGTGGTGTGTTGTGTGTGTGTGTGTGGTGTGTGTGGTGTGTGGTGTGTGTGTGTGTGTGTGTGTGTGTGTGTGTGTGTGTGTGTGTGTGTGTGTGTGTGTGTGTGTGGTGTGTGTGTGGTGTGGTGTGTGTGTGTGTGTGTGTGTATGTCTGTGAACACGGTAACTCCATTCCTAATCAACCGATTGACTTGGAATTTTAAACTTAAGGTCCTTATAGCATGAGGATCTGACAATAAGAAATTCAATAAAATTTAATTCAAAATGGCGGATAATTACTAGAAAACCATGTTTTTCACGGTTTTCTCGAAAACGGCTCTGACGATTTTCTTCAAATTATACCATGGATAGCTATTTATAAGCCCTATCAACTGACATGAGTCTCATTCTTGGAAATTGCAGGAGCACCGTCATATTCTTGTGAAAAATGGCGGATAATCACTAACAAACCATGTTATTCACGGTTTTCTCGAAAACGGCTCTAACGATTTTCTTATAATAATATGTAGTGATGGGACGATTTAACTGAAAAGTTAAGGAATTCACGTTTGAAAGTCAGTGAAAATGATTGAAAGACATTGCTACCACTTTCCTTTCCCACATCCGTCTCCAGCAGGTAGCTGCGTGATGATTCAACTTGCCATGGTAGTCTTGTGGCCTAATATAAATATGTTATCAATGATTAATGATATAAATAGAAATGAAAATAAAAATGTCAGTTCCCTTTTCGAATTATTTACAAAATAAAAATTGGATAATTCAAAAAGGGTACTGAGATTTTCATTTTCCTTTCTATTTATATTACAAGTGGCCCTATACAGAAAATAGATAAATGATCAATTATTTATATCTGACCTTGAAAATTCTTCGTCAAGAGAATACGTATATCTTCCCATGATTTTTAATGAGTGATATTCATAACTGATATGAAATATTTTGATAACAATTCATCTTAGCCTACAAGCAATTTGGCATCGTTGCAGAGTTGGAAACTGATAGAGATTGAGCTATCTGCCCTGTTTAATGACAGAGAAAGATAGTAAACTAATGTTAATCAGAAGCTGACTAATACCATTGATTTCACTAAACAAAGATAGGGATTTGAAGAATTTGGAGCAACATTGCAAATCTTCCAATTATTTCTCTTCTAGGGTCTATGAGGACCTAGCTCATCATAATAAGAATCAATCAATCAATAATCGATCAATCAATCAATTGTTACTGAAATCAAAGAAAGATTCACTTCCAACTATCAACATGGAAATCGTTAGTGTCTCATTCACCATATGCTGATATTTTATAATGAATCCAACCATATTATCTGCACGAATACTGTAAAAACCTCACATATTCATAGCATCGGCATAATTAGACAAGCGTGTTGAATTAATGTACTTATTGACAGTGAGCCAACACAGTTAATGTGTGATTCTGAATTAATTAATTTAATTTATTCAGTTAACTCTATCACGGCTGTAGCTGAGAGTATCACACATATATTTTTTACTAGAATATATTATTTATTCATTCCATTGAATACATTAACATGCATCTACATGAACACAAACATAAAATGATAGAATGTATTCTGACTGTTTACCATTGAAAACATTCCAGAAGTAATGTTAATCAGCCTGTTATCCAGGTCTCAATATACATATCTATAGAAAGAATAGATAGATACTAGTTCCATACAGAAAAGAAAACCTATACAAGGGATTACTTCTTCTTCTTCTTCTTCTTCTTCTTCTTCGTCTTCTTGTTCTTGAGTTAATAGTTCTGAGTGTAGAGCTATCTTTCTCTGTGCTAATACCTGATACCTATATATTTATAATCCTTCCAAAACCAGGCCTCATTACATACCTGTTTATAAATACTGTAATATAGAATAAATAATTCTAGTTCATATTCATACTTATAAATAAATAAACACCCATGTATGAAAACCTGGATGTATTCAGTTTGAGGCCATCCCGTATTTGTTTCATAAAGTATTAAATTTGCATTTATTTGAATACTGTATTTGCTAACCTTCATTTATGTCATGTTGTCTCTAGGAATATGCAAGTGATTGTAAATGTTCATTGACTGTACGTCTTCTGTATCTTAATGAACAGCCTTCTTGTTTTTTGAACTTCTACTAGTAATTTTGAGTTATACTCAGCTTTTTCCCTTCAGAATTTTTTAAAACAGTTTCGTGTTTTACAGTTGATAAAATACTTGATTTGTCTAGTCTCACTGATGTAACCCACCATACTCAATTGTCCATCTGTGTTATTTACTGTATTTAGTGAGAAATACTAGTTATTTACTGTATTATAAATTGAGAAAAGGACAGTTTTGGACATAAAGCTATTGTACCTTCTCCTATAAGTGTGATAATTGCACAATATGATGACTATTTAGCTGTACTGTATAGTGAGGTCCACATTATAATGATAGTATCATAGACAAACAATAGCGTAAGTAGATATCCCATGGTATAGGACACACTGTAAGGCCTGCAAAAAGGATCACCACACATGTAGTGATGCCTCAAAAAAGACCTGCTTTACACTGGACAGACCGTGAGCTGAATATTCATGAGATGAAAAGCTCAGTGGACGTTTATTCGTCGCGCCGAAAAGAGAAAAAAATCCGAAATCTTGCCATATCTATCTGACATGCAGAGCATAAAATTGAACGACCTATCACCAACTTCTCATGTGTTCCCAGTCTCTTGTTATCTATTTTATCAATCTCTCTGATGCCTGTTCGATCTGTGATGTCAGTCTTCAAAACGGTTTTGCCTTTCTCTTCATGATATCCTACTCCATTCTCTGTCTCTCTTACTTCTTCTTGCTCTAATTGTTCTTGTTCTTATTCTTCTTTTTTGTTATTGTTGTGGTTGTACTCCTTCTCCTCCACCTCCTCCTACTCCTCCTCCTCCTCAGTTTTCTCCTTCTTCTCCATCTTCTTCTTCTTCTTCTTCTCCTCCTCCTTCTTTTCCTCCTTCTTATTCTCCACCTTCTTCTTCTACTTTTTCTTCTTTTTCTTCTTCTTCTTCTTAATCTTATTCTTGTCCTTTTTTCTTTCTCTTTACATGATCAGTATCAAGAAGAGGCATATATCTATTAGCATAGAGAAACAATAGCGTAAGTAGATATCCCATGGTATAGGGAATTTATGTCGCAACTTCTACTGTTATCTCAAGCCGATTACTGTCGATTATTGTCAATTTTCACTGTTTTGTTGGAGTGATAGTGTATGGAAGGTACAATTTGAGAGACTACCAGCGTCACACAGCTGCAAAGGAAAGAACTATGTGAACTATCGGCTTGGGATAACAGTAAAACGCCCTATACCATGGGATATCTACTTATGCTATCGTTTCTCTATGCTAGAACTTAGCTAGAAAATGGCCCTACATTCTATTCATTGTAATCACTTCTTTTACATTTGCATTGATTACATTTTCTATCAGCTACAAATTCAGAAGATTTGAGTTTACCTCAAACTAAGATTAAACTGATTAATTCACGCTAACTGAAGTCTTGAACTCCACTGAAACCCAATTATGAACCACAAGGCTACGGCAACAATTTCACTAATCTTGCAGTGTAGCTGTCATTCCTGTCAGTATTCCTTGTGAATAACATCAACGGGGAGGATTCAACTAATGCTGAAAATTTGAGTTGAATTTAAGCATCAACTCACTTAACAAACTTGATTACTTAACTGAGTTATTAAATGATACGCTGATATACGCAATCACTTAATGAAGCCTGCACTTTCGTAATAAGTGATACCTCTCGTTATACATCTATATAACATATAATATATACATACAAGGTTTTTGGGTGAGAGTGACTCACATACGCGCATCTGCAAGATTTCACGACTTGTTTTAAAGGTTAGGAGGAATTATATAGATAGGTATATGAAGTGTTATACATCTTGAACGATGTAAAAACTTAAGGCCTCGATTCAAGGTATAGGTAATAGTTATTTGTATATCTAGAGTGAAAAGTGCTGTTTTTTCTCCTGAGGGAAAAGTTTGAAGCCGAGGCGAAGCCGAGGGCAACAATTTTCCTGAGGAGAAAAAACATTTTTCACTCGTGATATACACAACATTTTTCCTCCACCTACATTTTATAAAAACTGCTAATAAAATAATTTTTAAAAACGTATGTGACCAAACAATGTGTTACAACATAATCTAAAAAGTAAACAGAAACAGCTGGCTTGTAATCACAGTTCTCCTCCGACAGCACTAACTGTCGGCTAAAGTTGTAACAACAATGACAGCCAAAACTACAGCTATGATGAAGTTCCCGTTTCAAATTTGATTAGTTAATAAGTAATATTCGTTGTCTGATATTTTGAATAACATGGAATAAAAGAAAAAAAATATATACATTTTTTTAGTATAGTGATATGAAGTTTGTAATAATAATTTCAGCATACAAACATAAATTTTATTTATATCGATCAAATGTCTGGTTGAGGTATTGAATTTAGTTGGTTTAATGACTACTCTATATGCTTCCTCATCTGAGCAAGGAGCTCATCTATGCTTCCTTCTGACCTATTCCAAATGTTTCTAAGATAGAGATGCTTCCCATGTTAGTTAAATGGAGTCACTTTTACTCCCTAGGGAGTTTTTCTGTTTTTTACCTCCGAGAGGAAAAAGTGACACTTTAGTATTATGTTCCAGGGAGTAAAGTAAGTACTTTAGCCAGTAGGTGGAGGAAATAGTTATTTATACCTCACTATAAGGTATAGTGCGAGTCTGTACTTTACTAGTAGTTCTGTGAACAGTAGACCTCACGCAGTATTCTCAACCACAAGTACCTGATTGAAACTATAGACCTTATGGAAATACAGCAATAGACTGGCTTCTCCACACATCTGTGTAATCACAGTCAGCTGATTCATGATGGATAATTCTATAGTCTGATTTTTACTCTAATATTGGCGTATGAAGGAGGCTCCTTTTTCCTTTTAAATTATCCTTGAAATGCAAAATTTCAAAAAACCTTGTATTACGTCGACGCGCAATATTAAAAAAGGAACATACCTGTCAAATTTCATGAAAATCTATTACCGCGTTTCGCCGTAAATGCGCAACATATAAACATAAATAAACTTTCAAACATTAAATTTAAACATTTAAACATTCAAACATTTGAGCATTAAAACATGAGAAATGCCAAACCGTCGACTTGAATCTTAGACCTCACTTCGCTCGGTCAATAACGTTCTACAATTTTCATTAGCCAACTTTGTGTTTTCAATGAGATGATACAATTATTTTTTAAAATATTGAGATGTTTTTGAAAATACTGAGTGCCGGTAGCAAGGAAGCCGGTTGAATTTTAACCGTGATTAATTCCTCGAGAACCAATCAGAGGAGCTTTTTGTGTAGTTGAGAAGTTGATATTGTGGTAATTATTCATATTGAATGAAAAAGACTAAGAAATTGTCAAAAAACCACTGATTTATTGATTATTAGAAAGACCGGTTTCGGTTATTACACCATTGTCAATCTCTGATAAACTCTTCTGATAAACTAAAGTTTATCAGAGATTGACAATGGTGTAATAACCGAGACCGGTCTTTCTAATTATCAATAAATCAGTGGTTTTTTGACAATTTCTTAGTCTTTTTCATTCAACAATCAGAGGAGGCCTTTTTGATAAGACGGCTTCTCTGATTGGTTCTCGTGGAATTAATCACGGTTGAAATTTAACTGGCTTCTGTGCAATCGGCACTAAGAATTTCTTCTAAGATAATTTAGAAGTTATCTATGTGTTTTCAATAAGATAATCAGGATATAGCTTATCATGGAGAAATTAAGCTTATTTTAAAAGTTGAATGACATATTTTTGAAGTAGAAGATGCTCATAAAGATATATGAAGAAGGAAAACATACTGAAATTCCGTTGATCTTCTTGTAATACTGAGGCCGTGTCATGAAGAATGAAATAGTTTCAATCATATTAACTCTAGAATGATTTTTGCTATAAATAAATTCCAATTCATTTTGATTCATTTTGACGACTAAATCATAAATAGAGTTCAAGAGATATCCCATAAAAATTCTCTTTATTAACCTACGAACAAGCTCAGTTACAAACCGACCAATAGGAGAAGAAGTGGGCGGAGACAGCAGTGAAAGTTAGAGTTGGCACGTCAGATACAGTCGACCAATAGCAAGCCAGTATGCATTTGGAAATTGAGCAACTAAACAACTCTGCTTTCTACAAATCTTAATTCTACGATTTGATGTGTATTGTGAACGCCAAGCTATAATAGAAGTAGAGAAAGATACGGGACCAGCATTGCCGATTCTTGGCCTTTCCACTGCCTCTCTATATATATAAAAGTGAAATGGCACTCACTCACTCGCAGAACTGAAAATCTTGACCAAAAACGTTCAAATTTGGTAGGTATGTTCAGTTGGTCCTTTAGAGGCGCACTAAGGACGGATTTGGAAAATTTCCAAAGATACGCCCAAATTTGCGTTTTCCAGCGTTTTTTTTTGCGTTTTCTCAGCTTTATCGAGAACAAATGCAGAAAATGTTCAAATTTAGTACAGAAGCTACGCTGGGGTGTAATAATGTTGTGTTAGAAGTTATTTGAAATAACGCCAAAAATACGCTCAAAATCTGCGTTTTTTTGCGCTTCCTCAGCTTTATCGAGAACAAATGAACAGAAAATGTTCAAATTCACTACAGAAGCTCAGCTGGGGTGTAATAATGTTGTGTTAGAAGGAATTTGAAATAACGCCAAAGATACGCTCAAAATCTGCGGTTTTCCAGCGTTTTTTTAGCGATTTCTCAGCTTTATCGAAAGCAAAAAATGAACAGGAAATGTTCTAATTTACCACAGAAGCTCAGCTGAGGTGTAATAATGTTGTGTTAGAAGGAATTTGAAATAACGCCCAAAATTAGCGGTTTTTTGTGTTTTCTCAGTTCTTTCATCAAGTAATAGACAGAAAATGTTCAAATTTGGTACAGAGGTTTAGCTAGGGTCTAAAAAGTCTGTGATGAGGTGAATTTAATATTTCATCAAAGATACGCCCAAAATCAGCGTTTCTCAGCTTTTCTGCGTTTTCTCAGTACTTTGTTTTTCTGATGGAATGAAGCATGCTCAAATGAAAAATGCAGGCGAGTGAAGCGAGCCCGCTGATCTTATTTTTTGGACGATCCTGTCGGGGGTCCAGGGGCCGGAGCCCCCTGGCTAGACGGATATGGCGAGCGAAGCGAGCCTTTCGGCTAGTACATGTATAGTTCTCTGTGTTCTAGCACTCAGTTATTGGACTACCACACAGAATCTATCTATATTCATCAAGAAATTTCTTATATAGAACTATGAAGTCTATATCTATACATTCAAGTTGAGGGCTATATATATTGCTTTAACAGTAGTAAACACAAGGAGGTCACGGTGAAAAGAGCGAAACAGTACCGCTAAAAAAGTCCATGCATTTAAATATCCCGATTAAAATGATAAATCAGGCTGCATAAATGTAGAACCAAGACTCGTGAAATGGACATTTATCATTTTGCTGCTGAGTTGAATCATCGTCCACATCATCATAATCATCATCATGATAGTCATCATCATCATCATCAACAGAGAGTGATCGTGCTTTTTAAATATAGCATCAGACAGCTAACAACTTGAATCAGCTTGGAACAAGTTTTTGAAATTATCATCTCAACATCCTCTGTGTTGAAGTGAGATAGATGGTGTGTGTGAGAGAGGGACAGTGAGAGAGATGGATAGATAGAGAGAGAGAGAGTGAGAAAGAGAGTGTGTGTGTGATGGATAGATAGATAGATATAGATATATTTATTGATAATTGCTACTAGGCTGTTGCCTATGGTAACATTTACAAAAATTGACAATAGAATTAAATCAACTTATGAGATAAATAATAATTATTTAACAGTTCTGCACTAGTATTGATCAATACAAATATCGAAGAAAATAATATAGTATATATTAAGCTATCAACATTATACTAGATCACATTATCAATACTGGAGGAAAGAAAAGTTGTTATTTGCATCCATGTGGAATGAAACTTATCATGAAAGTATTCGAAAAATTAAACTTCATAATAGAGAGAGGCTGTGAGGGAGGGAGAGAGACAGTGTGTGACAGTGAGTGGACAAATATGAGAGAGAATAGAATAGAATAGAATGACTGCCTTTCTTTGACCTAGGAGAGCGAAGTTGGGGCGCAGTTAGAGTGAGAGGGAGTGAGAGAGAGAGTGTTAGTGAGTGGACAAATATGAGAGAGACAAAGACTGTGAGAATGAAATAAAACTTGCTATCAAATTTGATTTATAGTGAGTCATGGTTTGCTAAAAGTGTACCAATATATTAGAAGTTAGATTCCACAAGAAAACCGATCGTTTTTCAAGTTATTATAAAGAGTTCAAAGGTGTACTACGCTTGTAGAATACGTTAAATTGGTTGTATTTCACAAGAGTATGCTATGCAATAATGGATTGAGAGTTAGAGCTAAGAGCTGTTCTTGATAATTAAATAGTTGTGATAATTTTTTCTTCGATTGAGTCATCAATGGAAGGATTTTCTTGTCACGATTTGTATCCTTTCTTCCTCCTCCTTCTTCTCCTCCTTCTTCTCCTCCTTCTCTTTCTTCTCCTCCTTCTCCTCATACTACTTCTCTTCCTTCTCCTCCTACACCTTTTTCCTCCCGCTCTTCCTCCTACCCTCCTCGTCCTTCTCTTTCATTCATCTTCATCCTCTAAACGTTCATGAAACTTGATATACTTTTCCTTCTTCTCGTTTTCCTCCTCCTTTTCCACCACTTCCACCTCCTCCTCATACTACTTCTCCTCCTCCTTCTCCTCATACTACTTCTCCTCCTCCACCTTCTTCCTCTACCTCTTCCTTCTCCTTCTCCTTTTTTCCTTCATCCTCCTTCCTCCTCTAAACGTTCATTAAAATTGATATTTACCAAAAAACGTGACTAATTTGAAAACGTGAATGTTTAGTTTTGTGAAATTGTTGTGATGTGAAAATCATAACTTTTGTTCAAGGTGATAATTCATCTTGTAAATGATGTAATCCAACGTGGATACGTGAATATTGTAAAAATTTGTATAGTATAGTATCGGTGAATATTGTAAAAATAAATTGCGTATATAGTATCGACAGTTCTATTATCTAGAGGCACGTCAAAATCGCTTCCTAAAAATGTGAAAATTAAAAAAAAAATATTTTCATATTCGTATGGCTTTTATTGGTGGAGAGCCCTTGGACGGAAGTTCCATCTCGCCTGAGTATATGTATAGTGGAGCCGTTAATGGGGCTTATACTTCGTTTAAATTAACTTCGGACTTGGGATGGACATTCGCAGTAGAGAAGGCATACCAGTTGCAGGGATACAACGGCTGCTATGTTGCCGTTGTGTACCGGCCAGCGTTCTCTAATTTCCAGTGAGTATTCAAGCGCTCATGTTAAACTTAGGAAGTTTCCTCTCTGCAAGCACAGACTCGACTGACTCTATTCGACAAATTGACAACTACGCTTCCACCTATGACTCAATCCATCACTGCAATTGGCTGATCTCCCTCCATTTCTCTGCGCCGCAAATTCCTCCAAGTCTGAAGAAGATTTGCACGAAGTATAGTATTGCTACTTATCAGCTGGGAACGACAATTCAACGTGCTCATCCAATAACACGGGATTTGATCCCTAATGTTTTGAAACCTTTATATCACCATCAATCTTCACCCATGCACAATTCTGAGGTTCAATTTCTGAGCATCAACCTAAAATAAACCTCACGAAACTTAACGAATGTTTCTTATGAGAAATGAGATTAAAGCAGAAGGCTCTGTGTATCAATTAACTTGATAAAATAACATGATAATAGGTTTCTTAAGCCGCGTTTACACCAAAGTTATTAACGAAATGTTAATAGCTTTATTATTATAGATTCTATTCGATTGAACTTAACTTATCATACACATGATGAACATATGTGTTTGTCAAGCTCCGTTCAATCTAATAGAATCTATAAAAACTAAGTTATTAACATTTTGTTAACTTTTATATTTCACCTTTGAAAAAACTGTGTATCTATCTTGTATTTCTTCTGAAGCCCGTATCCAGATACTCGGTTTAAACGGAGAAATATCATCAGCTGTTCGTTTAAACCTCGTATGAAACATAATTATTATGATAAATTCAACTATATCTACTAGTAAACGTGGTTTAACGTTAAAAGTTAGCATATGGTACTTGAGAGCGTTAAAAGAAATGTTGTCATGTTAAATATGAATGAAGTTGATACCTATCAACTGTTCAATCAATTGACTCTGACATATACCTGAAGTAAACCTGTTTTGGAATATTGATATCCTATCTATCAATCATGAACAAGGTACCTATACTAATTAAAATTCAATAAAACATCAATCATTCCTTTATTATGCTGAGTAAAAATAAATAAAAATCAGTCACAGTCTATTTATTTATTCATTCATTAATAATCAGATCATGAAGTGATTCAATCATCTCAATCTCAAAACACTATTATCACCTCAATTCAAATCACTTACAACTTGTGAACTATATCTCATACATGCCAATTTAGAGACCACACAAATAGATCAACAAATTAGCAAACAATTACATCTATTTTGAACCAATTATCTGAGAGAAGTTCCCTTATAAAACTAGCCGTTTAATTGGATCTTTCCATTTTAAAGTGTTAATATCTTTCAACACAATATTTTTCAATGTTGATCATGCCAATTTTCAATTAACTTACAATCAATTTTAAAATTGTTATTACATGCATTGAATTGAAATTTTCAATGCATTTTTCTTCTATACTAAGAATAACCATTCTGGAATACCAAGCTACTGAATTGAAAAGCTATATAATACTGACAAGAATATAGATATAAACATAATTACAAGTTAGTATTTTTACTGTAATGTGTAGGTGGAGTTTAGAAAACAAATTCTGCATAATTATACAAGCACCCAACTAGAAAAACAGGTATTAAATTTGATATAACATGCGTTGGGTAGTAGTTTTTATTATATTTTTTCTAAAATATTATTTCAGATTATCACCCATCTTATCTCCTGTACTCGTGTGTATTAAACAGTTTTATTTATCATTGATAAATTGTTAACTGTAGTATCTGAAGGTCAATTATTGCAAACAAGACTAGAGTTTGATTAGCAGATTTGATAAAAAAGATTGGAAACAATATTTATAAAGTAACCAATTTATACTCAAAGCACGTACAGTTTGAATATACTTCATACCTTCCCACTTCTCAACCTATTCAGAATTGCATCATTCTCTCAATTTACTTATTCATAAACTAGATCGTCACTGCAAAGAATATTCATGACTCCAATCTATAACGTGCAATTAGTTAAACCAGGAAGCATGAGAAGTAAACTACCACTTCTTCTTGTTACCCATTTAGTAACACCATAGAAGATGGAGGAATATAGAATAATTATTAACTATACACTCCAATATAGAACGTACAATTAGTGAAACCAGAGAAATATCTGGTAACAAGAAACGATATCTAGTAAACTATCATTTACTCCTCTAGTTACACCATAGAGAATAGTGGATGTAGAATTATTCAGGACTTCCTATATACCGGACCTGCGCCTATGAAAAAAAATGTCCACCGTAGGTAGTGGCTGGCAATGATATTTTAAACGGGAACTGGACGAACTGAGATTTCGATAAACTGAGACGCTCTCTATCAGCTGATTAGTGTTTTTTTCTTAGTAGGAATTCCAATAAGACCACCACATAAGGCGGTCATTCTTTTTCCAGGCTCAAGTCCGGTAGTATATAGGGTGGGTAGTATATACTATAGTATATAGGGTAGGTAGTATATACTATAGTATATAGTATATAGGAGGTCCTGAATTATTACGCTCTATATATCTCTATATATATACGCTCTATTATATATCTCTACTGTGTCTTTGGTAACAGTCTGATATAACTATATTCCCCTGAAAAAAAGTCAGGCTATGTTATACCATAGTGAGGTCCACGTTATAATGGCAGTGAAGAACAACGTTGCCGATCCTTTGTCTTGGCAATGCCTTCTATAGACGATAGCTGATACAGGTTTATTGATGTAATATCAACGGTTAATTCTCATTTAAAATAATCAATGATATTTTATTAAGCAAGAAATTATATTTTCCAATAATTTCATAATAAAATTTCATGATTAAGATGGAATATTTTGTCAATTAATTGTTAATTCTACATTTTTAAAAGACGATCTGGCAACAGAGCAGAGCGAGAAAGAGATAGCTATATCCGCTTTGTTGAATGATAGACAAGGATAGCAATACCGTTGCTAATCAAACACTGCCATTATAACATGGACCTCACTATAGTAACCCCATGAAGAATATAGTGGAATGTAGAATTAATATCATTGAAATCTACTGAGTCTTTGGTAACAGTTAGGTATAACTATATCCCCTCGGAGAAAAGTCAGCCTATGTTATATTACCATGAAAATATTCTCCACTGTGTCTTTGGTAAAAGTTTGGTATAACTATAGTCTTTTCAAGAATAAGTCAGCCTATTTTTTACTATTATGAAAATATACCTGTTTATTGAAAACAATTCAAGAACCGTTTAATTCTGCCCAATCTTCTTATAGTACGTAAAGCATCTAAATTGAAAAAACTACTTTCTGAAAATAATTAACTAAAAATGATGTGAAGTGAACAACTACAAGACTTAACCAATTTCGGACTATGTGTAACCTTATCTCAATTTAGGAGAGGAATAGCACTAGGTTACCTTATTTTTTCTCTCCCTATCATTTTTGATGATGTACTTTTATTTATATTTTTTACAAAGAAACACTGATTGGGAGAGAAAAACTAAGGATACTCCTTGTACTATTTCTCTCTCCCAAATTTAGATAACATTTTAAAAGTCCAAAATAGGGTTATGATTTCACTTTACTAAAATTAAGTCTATTTTCACTCAAAAACAACGAAAACCAGGATTTTAAAATTTTGACGGTTGAAATCAGAATAAAAAACAAAAATATCACACTCAAATCACCATTAATTGAAAAATTTTTGAGTAATTTTACAAAATTTAGAGCCAGAAAAAAAACAACTAACTATTCAGCACTTGTTTGAATCAAAATTATGTAGTTGCTACCATGAAAATATTCTACACTGTGTCTTTGGTAACAGTTTGGTCTAACTATATTCCTTTTCAAGATGTTATCCAATGTTACACTAGCGTGAAAATATATACCTGTCTATTGAAAACAATTCAAGACCCGTTTACTTCTGATCATCCTTGTTACAGTACGTAGTTGACTATCAATATTAAATATTGAAAGTACTGTCGTTTACCACATTGTGATAAAACGTTCCCGGCAGTTATTTTTCTAAACGGTAATTGGTTATTAAATATTTATCGCGGAATAGCTACCTGAATAAATTATAACCTTTTGACGTAAGGAGTGTTGTACTGAAAGCTTGAAGCACAGAAGAAAATAAGAAACGTTTTGAGAATTGTTTATTGGATAATTGAAGCCTTTCAATGGTATACAATCAGAGTGATTCTACCAGCTCTTGAAGAATAGAGTCTTTCGAGAGTATTTATAAAGGTGCGTACAGATATATATGCCGCAAACATGAGCAATTCACTTTTAATCAGCTGACTATATCTGTATTTTTACAGAAACGATATAAGATATAGATATAAAAAGCTTGGCATCAGCTGATTAGAAGTGAATTGCTCATGTTCACGGCGCGTAAATCTGTACGCACCTTTAGAATCAAGAAATCGTTCATTGTGTGATGGAACGAGCAGAGAGAATTCTTACTAATGACTCGAGTTGTTATTTTGTGTGTTCCATTGTTGATTATTTTCCATATAAATGCAATTTGAATTATCAAAGTTAGGTCCACGTTATAATAGCAGTGTTTGATTAGCAATGGTATTGCTATCCTTGTCTATCATTCAACAAAGCGGATAGCGTTATCTTTTTCTCGCTTTGCACTGTTTTCAGATCGTCTTTTAACAATGTAAAATTAATAACTAATTAACAAAATGTTTCATCTTAACTATGAAAATTCATTTTCAAATAGTATATTTCGCACCTAGAGCAGAAAATGAGATTTTTCCGGCTCGAAATCGGTTTTCAAGTCAGAGGCCGTAGGCCGAGGACTAGAAAAGATTGAGAGCCGGAAAACTTTTTTGCCCCTGGTGCGAACGCTATTTTTCGCCACACACAAAATAAACAATATATATATGAGAATAGTATTGTTTACTAACCACTTCCGAAAGCAGAAGTGGAAGGTTTGCTCTAGCAAATCTGAGGTAATCTGAATATCAGGAAATTGTCCAAGTATTTTTATTTTTATTCTGGTTTGTCTAAATAACCTAAAAGATGATGTTCGATTATGTGGGAGGTCGAGTTTATACTTTTTTATTCTTTCAAATGACAATAAGATGATATTATTATTAATGTTTCAATTAAGTTATTGAATAATGAACACAAATAATGAAACGTTTTTCGATCAGCTGTTTTTTGATCACCTTTCTTAGTTCCATGTTAGCGGCTGGAAAGGGTGCGCTAGGCCGGAAAGATACCTGTTCTGACGTCAGACGAGAGTCGTCTGCAAACAATGTCTTTCAGATCTACGTAGGGACTGGAAAACAGCTGCTTTCTGTGCAGTGTGGCGAAAATGATATAAAATAATATCCTTCCCATTAACACACGACCGGGAAAAGTTGCACATCTTAGGGGAACAATATATACGAATATCGACTGAACTGGCTGGTGTCAGAGTTTTCAGGACGAAACTGATCAATTTCAGGGCCTCTGACATGACCTAACTACTGCTTTTGAGGGGAACACTAGAATCGTTTAGTTTTCAAATAACTTTGAATCTGTACAGCAAATAAACTCAAATGAACCCATGTTTTGGTGACAATCAAACCGCGTCCCTAGGTTCAAGTTTGCAATATTGACATGAGTGTAGGCCACATTCATCCCACTCTGTCAGCATTAGTTGAATGAGCAGCATAGATGCTATCCACATTGATTACTGACATTTCAATCTGAATTTCACTGTAGCTCATAGCCCACAACATACATCATCATTGTGGTATCTACACTTGAGAGTGTCAGTATTGATTAAATGGGAGGGATTAATGCTATTTACAAGATGAGCTGACAGTATAAAGTGGAACTGACTGTATCCACATGTGAGACTTCATGAATAAACATTTCATTTCGTGCCTTCTAAACAATCAGTGTATGTAAATTTGAAGGCCCAAATTCCACATTCATTTCATTTCGGCTGGGACATCTTCACTATAGATATAAAGTCTATAGTTTTCCGTGTATAAGTGCCTTGAAACATGGGTATATTAGTGTTATTATTATGGTTGTGCTAGTATATAGTTGCTAGTACATGTTTGTACTATAGTATATAGTATATAGTCCACGTTACAATGACAGTGGAGAAAGATAGGAGAACAACGTTGCCGATCCTCTGTATTGTCAATGCCTTCTGTAGATGGTAGCTCATACAGATGTAATATCAACTGTTCATCCTCGTTTAAAATAATAAATTATATTTTATTAAGCAAGAAATTATATTTTTAATAATTCATAATGAATTTTCATAATTAAGATAAAATATTTTGTTATTATTAATTCTACATTGTTAAAAGACGATCTCGCAACATAGCAGAGCTATATCATAGATAGCGTCATCCGCTTTATTGAATGATAGACAAGGATAGCAATACCATTGCTAATGTAACACTACATTATAATGTACAACTCACAATAGCGCAGGACATCTTGCAGGACAGAAGCTCATACTCAAAATTGTATGAATAAACTTAGAGAATTTGCTCAACTTTTGAAGCAAATGCTTCAAAAAAGGTGAGTCTAGTCTAGAGCAGCTTATCACCTTTTGCTTATAGTAAAATGGTTCAACTAATTCGTATGAGGAAGAGGAAACTATATCAGATACGATCACAACCAATATTTGACAACTATAAAACTCTTTTTAGATTCAACCATGATATATATCACCATTATCCCTACAAAAGAATAAATACAAGAGATAGCCATCACAAAATAGGAAATAGGCATTTAAGAAGAAGAAAGTGTAGACGATTATAAGAAGGCTATTGATATTATAAGAATATGCTGAAGATTATTATAGATATGACATTTTTTCACGCTATTATTTCAAAAATCTAAACTCAACTAACCTAAAACTCTATTCAAAAATAGAAAACAGAGCAGACGACGCAAACACAAGCGGTGCCCCCTGCTTTCATATTTAGCGCTTCCGTGAGCTATAAAAACAAAGTAAGGCTACAAAAGCGAATCAGATGATGAAAAATCTTTAAAATACGTGAGCATTTGCTCCAGAGTTCAAGAGCATAATGTAAGAGTATAAGGTAAAGCTTATTCGTATAGAAATGAGCAAATGCTTTTGCTTCTACCTTTTGCTCATGAGCAAAACCTAATGCTCCATGCTCTTACTCATGAGCATTTGCTCTGGTTTTATTCATATGGGCCAATGTATCTGGTTCTCCATGATGAAGTGCTCAAATCTATAGATATAACTTAGGCTATCCACATTCAAATATACAACTATATATAAATATAGTGACTGGAATACGTCACAGCATTCTGTATACAAATGGAATGTATCCATAGTGAGGTCCACGTTATAATGGCAGTGGAGAGGGATAGGAGAACAGCGGTGCCGTTCCTCTGCCTTGCCACTGCCTTCTATAGAGGATAGCTGATACAGGTATAGCTGATGTTATAAGAATTGTTTCATCTTGTTTAAAATAATCGATCATATTCTATTTATTTGTCAAGAAAATAAATTTTTCAATGATTCTATTATCAATTTTTATGATTGATATTGAACACTTTTCTAATTAATCATCTTTCTTATTCATGGAAAACGATCTGGCAACGTCTCGGAGCTAGACAAGGATAGCGCTATCTGCTTTGTCGAATGTTAGACAAGGATAGCCATAGCAACACCTATGTGAGTCAAATACTGCCATTATAACGTGGACCTCACTATAGTTGAAATCAACTACCATATCAATAAATCATCGAGAGTTAAAATAGTTGAAAAACTGTTTCGGAAATTAACGGGAATTAAACCATGAATATCTGGCGCCTCCACGATTCGAAATGGTTTAAATAATAGTACAAAGCAGTTAATCACTTTCAACTCGTTTAATTAGAATTTTAACGCTTCTAAATCTTGTCCTCAAATGCTATAGGTATTCTCATTTGCTATATAACTATTTATATTCTAACTCACATAAACTACAAAGTTCAAAGTCTGAATTCTCAGAGAGTTGGTCTTGAAAAAATACAAATAAATAGCCACCAAAACTGAAATAACATGACAAATATAATTAATAACAGTTGAAAAATGGTGATTAATTTTGAATATTTGATGAAGAATAACTGAAAACACATCATAAATAAATTTTATAGCTTCCTCAGTTTCTGGTGTGGCTGCCAAAGAAATTAATAGTGATCATAAAATGTTTTAAATCTTTGTTTAGACTTGAAAAACATGTTTTATTATCTGCTGTTCCTTCTGAGATCAGTTTTGATTTCCTGTGGTGGTTTAAATAATACCGGAACTTTGGTTAACACAAAAACAAATTTATGAAAGATGGAAGGGAGCTTCATAAAAATGATAGCTAGTGTAAAAATATAATAATTATATTTTATATTTAATAATAATTAATAATAATTAATAATTATATATAATAATTATATTTTACACTAGCTATCATTTTTATACAATTATTGTATGGTGAAATTTGTAATATGTAGGCTAAACATATTATAGGCCACTTGCAAATTTTTTGTTCCTATAATCCTTCTTCTTCCTGAATGAAACGACTATAGTAAAATCCACGTTATAATTACAGTGGAAAAAGATGGGAGAACAACGTTGCCAAACCTCTGTCTTGTCAATGCCTTCTATAGAGGGTTACTGATACCGGTTAATTGATGTGATATCCACTCTTCATTCTTGTTTGGAATAATCAATTATATTTTATGAAGCAAAAATTATATTTTCCAATTATATCATTATGAATTTTTATGAACAAGTTTGAATATTTTGTTAATTAATTATATCTTTCTACATTGTTAAAAGACGATTTGGCAACAGAGCAGAGCGAAAAAGAGAGCGCTATCTGCTTTGTTGTCTGATAGACAAGGATAGCAATACCTTTGATGATCAAACAATGCCATTATAACGTGGGCCTCACTATATATTATATTGAACAACTACAGATTTATTGAAAATCGAGATACAAGCTTTGATTGTTACACCATTATCAATCTCTGGTAAACAAAAACTGAAGTAAAGAGCAGCAGAATTATTTATATCGATCGATCGAGCACCGTTATTGGTGTAAGTCGTGACCTTCCAAGGTCAACGTCTGTCATTGGCCTAGACAAGCCCCTCCCCTATTAGCGGTTCACACAAACTTTAAAAAATGGTGATTTACAAGATAGAACAGCAAACACAGCAACACAGCAATGAAATATATTATTAAATAATAAATAAATAATATCCAACAGAATAAAATAAATAGAGAATTCTTCTTTTTCTTCTTCTTCTTCTTCTTCTTCTTCTTCTTCTTCTCCTTCTTCTTCTTCTCTTCTTCTTCTTCTCTTCTCTTCTTCTTCTTCTTCTTTTTCTTCTCCTTCTTCTTCTTCTTCTCTTCTTCTTCTTCTTCTTCTTCAGCTCTTTTATTCGATGTACACACTCTGATCATCGTAGATCATAATATTTTAATGGATTACTGTATATCAGGTGTATTTCGTATTATTTTATTTGAAGGACAAGCTATAGAACTGTTATTTTGTTATCACAAGAGGAAAAGACAAAATTATTATAGAAGAAGAAGTTTGAATACTTGAGTGAAGTCCAAAGTAAACAGAAAAACAAGAGGATGGTGCTTGGGTTGTTCAGCGACAACTGTACAAATATTTCGGGGATTCTGTTTGTTGACAAAATAATACGATTGTTGCCAAGAAGGGACCTCACTATACAATCGGATAACATCTATTCCATCCAAAGAAACGAAGCATTTGAAGAAGAAATAAAATTGATGAATGAGACTAGAAGATTTCTATTCCACTTATTATTTAAACTCACTTGAAATATATTCAGTTTTTCAAGGATATAACAGGTACCTAATATTTGGAATATTTTATTTGTGCTTTTCGATTTTCGATCTACTTCTCTCGGTTGAAAATCTATACTTTATAAAGGAAAGAACTGGTTTAAACACGTACGGGATAGGAAAATTATGTTTGACATTACAGTTGTGTTGTGATACTTTTCCATAATGAAAACACAAATTTAAATCGTGAACTACTTTTTAATATTATAAATTACTAGCCGTCAGGCTCGCTTCTTTCGCCATATCCGTCTAGCCAGGGGGCTCCGCCCCCTGGACCCCCGACTGGATCGTCCAGAAATGGGATCAGCAGCCTCGCTTCGCTCGCCTGCATTTTTCATTTGAGCATTTTTATATTATGTTAGGACGATCCAGTCGGGGGTCCAGACTAAACTTCTGGCTAAACGGATATGGCGAGCGAAGCGAGCCTGACGGCTAGTAATATAATATTCCCAGGAATAGCTCTGATTGAAGTAGCCCAATCAATTTTTCCGCGATAAATGCATTTAAATCTTCAACTTGGTGCCAACCTAACAAAGTCAACTCAACTTAATGCCAACCTGACAAAATTATTAATTTAGTTGCCAGTTAACAACTGTTTCGGAGAGGTACTCTATCTAGATTATAGTTCTATAGTAACATATGATATGGAAATTTCAATTATAATTAAGAGATTGGGAGAAGAAGAATATACATGCTAAAAGACGAACTTTAAACCCTTAAAAACAACCCTTAGAGTTAAAATATTGCAAAAGATTTCTTAGTGCGCCTCTAAAGGGCCAACTGAACATACCTACCAAATTTGAACGTTTTTGGTCCGGTAGATTTTTAGTTCTGCGAGTCAGTGAGTGAGTGAGTCAGTCAGTGAGTGAGTGAGTGCCATTTCGCTTTTAAATATATATAGAAGAAGATAATATACACAGAACCTGCTTTCGTGGCTTTACCAGCCACATCTTCAGCTGTTTGTTTATAACTAAGTGTACTTAGTTGTACTAAGTGTACTTAGTTGTACTAAGTGTACTTAGTTGTACTAAGTGTACTTTATAATAATTTAAAATAATAAAAAGGGAGTGATTTAAATTTGTGTTTTCATTATTTTTGACGCATTATCACGAATGAACTACTGGACTGATTAACGTGAAATTTTGCATATAGATTCTTAATTAACCGAGGATGGTTATAGGCCTATTTCAAACTCTTCAAGATTCCACTCGGTCAAGTTTTAAAATGGACCCTTGCGGAGCACGGGTTACCTGCTAGTCTTGAATAATTTTCATTTCTCATTATTTGGGAAGTACAGAAAGGATCCTATTGCTAAATATTTTTCCCAACTATGGATAGACCCGCTTAATATATTCAAACGGAGTGGCCGTAGTCGAGTGGATCAGATGCTGGCTTTATGATTCAGAGGCCCGGGTTCAAATCCCGGCCCGGGCAAGATATTTATCTCGGGCCACTCCCGTGTTTCGGATGGACACGTTAAGCCGTCGGTCCCGGCTGCCTAAAAAGCTGTCGTTAGGTCATATCAGAGGCCCTGAAATTGATCAGTTGCGACCTGAAAACTCTGACACCAGACCTCAGCCAGCCAGGTCACTCGAATAATATAATATAAAATATATTTAAACATGTTCTATAGTGAGGTCCACGTTATAATGACAGTGGAGAAAAGATAGGAGTAAAACGTTGCCGATCCTGTGTCTTGTCAATGCCTTCTATAGACGGTAGCTGATACAGGTTTATTGATGTAATATTTACTGTTCATTCTCGTTCAAAATAATCGATTATTATATTTTTTTAAGTAAGAGATTATATTTTTCGATAATTTAATAATAAATTCTTATTAAGATGAATATAGTGTTAATTGATTATGAATTCTACATTGTTAAGAGACGATCTGGCAACTGAGCGAAGCGACAAAGAGTTAACGCTATCCACTTAGTTGAATGATAGACAAGGATAGCAATACCATTGCTAACCATACACTGCCATTATAACGTGAGCCTCCCTATAGATTATTTTATCAACTATGGATAGACCTGCTTATATTCATGTACATATGTAACATGTACTATACAATATTGTAGATTGGTGTAGCAGACTGGCAGACATAACAATAATCTATGAATAAGAATCTAGTCCGAAAAATAGCTCTACTATTATGTTTTCCAAATAAGGCGATAATAATCATCATATTATTGTTAAGTTCACGAAATTCAACTTTACAATTTCATCTTTTTTTATTTTATCCTTCAAATTTACAGTAAGGTCCAGTGAAGTACAGTAAAGCCTTTCTATGGCTCAACAATCACCTCTGCAATACAGATTTCATAGTTATTACATCAAATTAGAGTAGATTTTAACTCTGATTAAATTGAATTTCTAGAACTAGAATGAATAATCATTGTGCAGGGGAACAGTCGAACAGAACCAGTAAACTATTTATTTCATCGGTGAATTGTACAAGGAAAGGTGTTGGATCATTCTTTATTATTTTCTCAAATTTGATAGTGAATTGATTTAGTTGTCGGTTCGTAAATTGATTGGTGAAATCAGTTGACCAAATCAAATGATTGGTAAAGTCAATTGGCTGAACCAACTCATTTCTATAATCAATTGACAAATTCACGACCTAATTCTGTACCGAATTTGACTTACCGTAACTTTTCAAGCTTCACTTGTAGTCTAGTCTAAAACAATTAAGAATCCCATGGAACATTTCTCAAATGGATTTTGAGAATAGTGGATGAAAATGGCTTTCGTTTCATACAAAACCTACATGCATGTCGACATGAATAAATAGGGGTTTCCTTGATTTGATTAGTCAATGAACTCTAATGAATTCCACGTTATAATGGCAGTGGAAAAACATAGGAGACCAGCGTTGCCGATTCTCTGCCTTACAATCGCCTTGTATAGAGGATAGCTGATATTGGTATAACTATTTAAAAAATAATCAATCCTACTTTTTTCGTCAATAAAATATATTTTTCAATTATTTATAAACACATTTCCGTGATTGAGATTAAATATTTGTTGATTATTTATATTCCTACATTGTTTAAAAACGACCAGGCAACGTTGCAGAGCTTCTGAAGGATAGCGCTATCTGCTCTGTCGAATGATAGACAAGGATAGCAACACCAACGTTAATCATATACTGTCATTATAACGTGGACTTCACTGTGGTGTGTCAATCGAATGATAGGCCCTCAATATTCATGCTTCGGTTGTCGACGATTTTGATTTATCGGACAACTGGTTAGTCGGCGAATCGCCAGGTACCCCAATAATTATCCAAATATGGTGCATACTTTGCCAGATAGCATCTGATCTCAGCTATGAGGTTCACTGGAAATTGTCAGTGTTTCTTGTTAGTGACATGAAATACTTACCATTTAACTAATGCTGACTATATCTCTGCTTACGTCATACTGGCAGTATTCCTTATGGATAACATCAGTTTGCTTCCTATTAGATTAACGCTGAAAGTTTGGAGTGATTTTCACTGAAGGAAATTACAGAGCAATCAAATTCAATTAAATCAATTTACTGGTATAGCCTACTTCGGGGTCGGTTATTATATTATCGGCGGGTAGCAACAACCAAGAAACATATGCTCAATAATTCTTGAATAAGGTGGCTACGAAATCATGAAATAATCATCAATCATGAACATGGAGAGAATCAGACACATGAACAGAGAGAGAAAGAAAATATGAAGTGAGAGAAAAAAGGGAGAGAGAGAGAGAGTGAGAGTGCATGAGAGTTAGAGAGAGAGACAGAGTGAGAAAGATATTCAGATCCAGTTTGAAATTCTTGAGTATATGTGTTAAACATGTTTTATATGTTATCACAGATACAAAGTATGGAGTAACAACCGGGACTAGTATTTCAAATTGTTTTAATGATTCAATGGTTCTTACAATAATCAATTATTCTCATCATAGATAATACCGGGGGACCGAGCTTCGCTCTTGAGTACAAAATCATAGAAAATTTATTACGAAAGAGAAAATTATAATATATTATTTATAGTTTATACAGAAACGTTCTATATAATCACAGTGGATTGAGCTTGAGCTTGCGTTGAGAATAGAACCACACAGAACGACCTTTTACAAATCTAACTCACAGCATATGGGTAAGAAAGTATTTAATTGGTTGCCGAACCACTTGAAAGAGGCTCAAACACTGACAGTTTTCAGGACAAGGCTGAAAATCTGGTTGATAGCCCAGTGTCCCTATAGTTGGCAATCCCTAATAAACTGATTAGAGAGAAACAAAATAAGACTGGAAAAATGTATTAAGAATCTATCGTTACTTTCGAGTGCAATGTTAATGTTTCCAGATCTTATTGTTTCTATAAGTATGAGTTGTAACTGACATATTATTTATAAGTTTTCAAATATTGTTTTTTCGCAATTTTAAAAATTTATCTAGTCTTACTTTGTAAATGAATGTTACTTTGAAATTTGAATGTATGTGACTATTGTCTTTGCTTACCATTGTTTAGTCATTACAAGTAATAAATTGAATTATGGTTAATTAAAAACTAAAAATGCCACTTAATTCTATGATCTGCAACTTTTCAGAATTCGAGACTTTTGATTCCACTGTTTTTTGGTTCATCTAACTTCAATTCCATCTGTGATATTAGCTTATTTTTTCAATGATTTAGACTATATTATATAAATATTGTAGTAACATATGTAATGTATTTATGATGTGATGTTTATGACTTGTGTTAATATTGTATTATATACGATGCATAACATGAAAATAAAATTGAATTGAATTGAATTGAATTGAAATTCTCAGTGAAATGCAAGAATCTCTCTCACAAAGGCCCCGGTTGTACAAAAGCCGGTTAAATTTCAATCCTGATTAATTTCACGTGAACAAAATCAGAGGAGATCATTTCAAAAAGACAGCCTCTCTTAATGGTTCTTCTGGAATTAATCAGTATTAAAATTAAACCGGCTTTTGTGCAACCGGCACTAAGGCCCGCCGCAAAGTAGACCCACGCTAATCCAGGCCACTCCAATCCACGACGTGGGATGTTTTTGTAAACAATTGCTAGGCTTCTCCAGTCATCTGTGTAATGCATGCAATGAATAATCCACTTGTCAGCTGAATGATTATGAATAATTCTATAGCAATGGTTCACAAAACCTCCCACGGCGTGGGTTGGAGTAGCCTGGATTAGCGTAGGTCTACTTTGCGGCGGGCCTGAATACCTGATTGCAAAAGTTCAACAGCTGAGTCATAATTTTGTCTCAGTCCCACACACATGCACATCGACAGACGACGAAATTATGAGCTGTTTTTCCAAGGATGAATAATTATTATCCTTTATTTGTACTTCAGCGAGTTTTCCCAGGGATGAAACCCAGTACAATCGAATTTTTATATCATAAACCTACTATGTTCCAAATTTCGTGAAAATCGTTAGAGCCGTTTTCGAGATCCGTTGAACATAAATGACCAGATAACCACAAATAAAAATATAAAGATATAAACAGATATACAGAAATTGCTCGCTCAATATAATAGAATATTCACCCAAACATTACCTTCACAACACAGAAAGACCCTAAAAATCTTAAAGACCCTAAAAATGTAATCGAATCCAAGGTCAAAAAATCTCAATTTTAACTTGGGATCTCAATTTTTCGTGACTATAGGCAGGTGAAAAACCGGTAATCTAAGTGCTTAATTTTGTTTTGAGCCTCTCATGCACATCTTCAATATAATTTCTTCGTTCATTTCCAGCTGCCTGCTTCTATCCTGTTAAATTCACATTTTCGTTTTCTACTGTCGATTATTATACCTTTCGCTTTTATACCTCGTCGTAATTATCATGATTTTGATGGTTCCCCTAATCACTATTGCTTTTCTTTATCTCCTACTTTTTTACCTTCACCTTTCTTTTGCTTTTTCCTGTATGTTCGTTATTGGAGCTATACTTCTTATCATTTCAACTCTACACTCTTCAATTCACATTATTATCTATTATTCACACTACACACTTCCAATTCTGTGCCGTTCTTACATATTATTACCATGAATAAAATTTATTCTTCTATTCTCAATTCTGTTCAATAGAATTAAATGGAAACGACATTTTTTTCTATTCTCAATTCTATTCAATAGAATCTAATGCAAACGATTTTTTTTAATGTATGTATTCAGGGCTACTGATTTTTATTTATATAGTATTATAGAATTATAGTATTTATTATTCTCAAAACCTGAAGATGTTGTGGAAAATCACAACTAGTAGTTTTAATTTGTGTTTTTTATCTATTTTTGTATATTAATTTCTAAAAATGGGTTCCATAATGCTTTTTCATAAATAAAGAAAACGACATTTTATTGTCAAGAACACTGAACGAATAACACAAAATTGGAGATACTACTTTCGGCTGTTACACCATTACCAATCTGTAGTAAGTTGAGAGCTTAAACATTGATCCTCAGAAAGTATATAGAATGTAAAAGTGTGGGGGCCCTACGATTGGCTATTAGCTGTCGACCAATAGAGGGTGAGCTCTACTGCTATTGGCCGAGACTAGGCACGCTCAAATACGATTCCAAATATTGTCTTTAGAAACATGTTGTTTATATCAATATTGCTCGAATTTTCTATTATCTCTGTTCTCTGTGTATTAAAAAAAATTAATATAGTCAAAAATAATCCCGTACACGTATGAGCCAATTCCTTTCTTTGTAAAGGTGCGTACAGACTGTCGCTTTGCTCCGCAACCGAACGTCACTCCGGCAGAGCGATTGATGATCGACCGGCGAGCAACAGTGGTTCGACCGGGGAACGCGAGATCTAACATCTTCCGTAACGTTCATGATGGGTGCGTGGGCGGAGCGACTGTGGTTCGATGGTGGTACGAGGGCGGTACGAGGGAGGAGCGTGCTCGGTGCGGGTTGGAAGCACGAATATGTGTACGCAGCTTACTATTTTATCTCCAACATGACTAGTTGTTCTTTTAATCATTATCATCCAATAGATTATTCTATGATACAACTAACTTTCTAATACTATTCCATAACTGGAAATTGATGGTTAACAAATTATGAAAATGAAGAAAAAGGGGAGTTTGAGAGAATATTACCAGAGGAAGGGAACAAAATACAATCATACTGAAGATATAAAATTTATTACTGATGTTATCACAGTGTTCATGACTCAGTCAAAAAGTATTACCTATTCTACTAAATTTTTCGTTCAATTAGTGGACATTACTTCATAGATGCAACATGTACCACACATTATCTACTAACTCAATTTGTTCCAAAAGTCAATAATCATACTTCTTACGAAATATTCCATAGGCACTCATCCAAGAGTTCCCATATAAAGGCCTGATCTATAATTTAATAAAGTGACTTGACACTTATGTTACTTGGGACTCCAATCCCAAGATATAGACTTCAATCTAGCATATTATCCAAAAGGGATAAGATGAGTGGAGAAGATGGACTGAGAATAAGTGGAAATTAGAGAGAATGGGAAAGAATTGAGTGCAAATTACAAAAAATGACGAATCATCATAGAAGATGAGATGAGAATTATGGACTGGAGGAACGAAAATTGGAGGAGGATTTTGGAAAGAGAGTGAGTAGAGGAACACTATTTTTAAAGAGTATAATTATTATATAGTGTTGGGATACAACATCATATTGTGTAATAGAACAATATATATTCTATAATATAATAAAGAATTGGCTTATACATGTACGGGATAGGAAATTCACAAATGACGCATCATCAGGTCTCAACTACTCAACTGATTAACTAGGAATTCTGCACATAGATTGTCAATTTACTGAGGATGATTATCGGCTTTCTTCAAGATTTCATTTGGTCAAGTTTTCAGTTTCCGGACTCAAACTTTAAAACAGTTTCCAAACCAGAATCAAGTCAATTTCTGGCCCAATTTATGGGATAATGTGATCATGCCTCGTTCTGTTATTTTATATAATCCATAGGACTGTTCTGAATACAATAATGTATGCTTGGAACTTTTCAATAAAACGCCTCAAACTGTGAAACAGTTCCACAACCCAAATCCACTCAATTTCTGACCCAATTTATTCTTCATTCTCTATTAATTCATACAATAAGTACATCATCAAAAATTATAGGGGAAGTAAAAATAAGGTAACCTTGTGCTATTTCTCTCCCAAATTTAGATGAGGTTACACATAGTCCGAAATAGGTTAAGTCTTGTAGTTGTTCACTTCACAAAATTTTCAGCTCTTAATTATTTTCACAGATAATTTTCATGGGATAATGTTATGACCATTATAATAATAACCCTCAATTTCCAGTTATGGAAGAGTATTAGAAAGTAAGTTGTATCGTAGAATAATCTATTGGATAAATGATGAAAATAATAACTAGTCATGTAAGAGGTTAAATATTACAAAGAAAGGAATTGGCTCATACATGTACGATTATTTTCGAATATATTTATTTTTCGCCACACTGCACAGAAAGCAGCTGTTTTCCAGTCCCTACGTAGATCTGAAGACCTTGTTTGCAGACGACGTCAGAAAAGGTTTCTTTTCCGGTCTAGGCCAGAAATTGTCTCTTTCCGCCGCTTATGGCTGGAACAACGCGCTAATTATTATTAATAAGTCATCCGCTAGATCGGGCGAGTGTCCACTTTCATATAAGCTGAAGTCGCCATGATTTAAGTTCCAGTTTCGAATCAAACTAATTCGCTTCGCAACCAGTTTTATTCAATTATTTATTGTTGATTAGTGCATTCCGAATTTTCTAAAATGCTTGAAGATGACTGTGGTATTCCAAGTGAAATTTTAAAAGAATCTGAAATCCTGACTGCAAATCTTCTACACTAAATCAAGAGATAGGTACGATAGCTTAACGAGTATTCTTTATTTTGTATTCTTTATTTATTTTGTCAGCAATACCTGTAGTGTGGCGAAAAATATCGTTCGCACCACGGGCAAAAATGTTTTTTCCAGCTCTCAATCTTTTCTAGTCCTCGCCTACGGCCTCGGACTGAAAACCGATTTCGAGCTGGAAAAATCTCATTTTCTGCTCTAGGTGCGAATATACTATTTCCTACAGTTACGTTGAAAAGTGGCCATTGCTGCACTGATTACAGAACGCAAAGAATCACTTTTCCGCTCTAGTGCGGGAAATTTTTCTGCACTCCAGATTTGCAACATGGCAACGCAAAATACTTAGTAGGTTATATGGAGCAACAGTGCAGCAAAATCAAAATGAAGTTGGTAACATGACTGGGCTGCTATAGTGAGCACGTGCAACGAAGCACAACGCGCTAATTATTAGTATTATATATTATAACCAAGGACAACATTTTTATTCAATTTGACAATAAATTAAGGTTTTTATCAATAATAAAATCACACAGAAAAACATTTGATGCATTTCAGGCAATTTTACCCATAATTACCCACTTTTCATATTCAATGGTAACTGTAGGAAAAACTTAATGTGGAATACGTGCGCAAAGTTCCTCTGCTGCACTCAACAAGCCATTCGGCCCTCGCCTACGGCTCGGGCGTAAACGTTTCTTTCGGTGCAGCAAACTGTCACTTTGCGCACTAGTTGCACAAATAACTATTTTTATACACAGAACACAAAGAATGGTTAATTTGAACAATATTGATATAGAACAACATGTTTCTAAAGACCATATTTGGAATCGTATTTGAGCGTGCTTTATCTCAGCCAATGACTTGTTCTGCTTTTTCTACAATACTATAGAATTGATCTGAATTTTCAATTCACCTATCCGAGCCTGATTTTCTATTTCTAATCAGAATTATTATGTGTTTTGTCTCTGTTGATTAGATAAATAAATAAATAAATACAGTAATGAATACTTGAAACTTTAGGAGAAAACGCCTCAAACTTTAAAAAATTTCCTCAACCAAAATCAAGTCAATTTTTGACCCAATATTCCAAGATCTTATTACTTATTCATGCAAAATAATGTCCACCTTATAATTGCAGTGAAGAAAGATATATAAGAAAGCAGAACAACGTTGCCAAAACTCTGACTTGGCAATACCATGGAGAAACGTTAGCATAAGTAGATATCCCATGGTATAGGGCGTTTATGTCGCAACTTTTACTGTTATCCCAGGCCGATAGTTAACATAGCTCTTTCCCATGAAGCTGTGTGACGCTGATAGTCTCTGAAATTGTGCCGTTCATACACTCTCACCCCAACAAAACAGTAAAAATTCACAATAATCGACAGTAATCGGCTTGAGATACTATCAGTAAAAGCTGCGACATAGATCCTTATACCATGGGGATATCTACTTACGCTAATGTTTCTCTATGGCAATACCTTCTATAGACGGTAAATGATACATTAAATAATCAATTATATTTTATCAAGCAAGAAATTATATTTTTCAATGATTTCATAATGAATTTCCATAACCAAGATTGGAAATGTTCTAATTAATACTATTTCTACATTGTTAAAAGACGATCTGGCAACAGAGCAAAGCGAGAAAGAGATAGCGCTATCCACTTTGTTGAATGATAGACAAGGATAGCAATACCATTGCTATTCAACCACTGCCATTATAACGTGGACCTCAATATAAATACTCTCATCCTTGAAGCTTTGAAAGAAAGCGTCTCAAACTTTTAAACAGTTCCCCAACCAGAATCAAGTCAATTTCTGACCCAATTTCCACTTTTTATTGCTTGTTCATGCAAAATAATGACTGAACATCGATATTTTCCTCATTTTCTCCTTCGTCACTACTATATTTTGAAATTCACTTCAATCCGTCAGAATTTCTTATAAATAATAGCATTGCTTTCCATTGAAACAATGTTGTCTGTAGTAGGGAAAAACTTACAACTGTCAGTATTTCTAATGATAAATATTAATGCTTTTGATTGAACTGAAGCTGCCAGTTTTAAAGTGAATTCGACTATCCTCATCGTCTCCCCAATAGACCTGCTTCTCAATATATTTATGCATTTTGGTAATAAATCATCATTTTGTTTCAAACTGAGCTTCTTGAGAGCTACTTTGAGCTACTTGGTCGGGAAATTTCGCTCGTTTTTCACGATCAGTCAATTAATTTTCCAACTTTTCATCCAGTTTTCCTTCTTCTTCTTCTCCTACCACTCCTCCTTATTGTACATCATCATCATCATTATCTTCACCATCCTCTTCGTTTTCTTTTTGTTTTCTCCTTTTCGTTCTTCTCCTTTTCCTTTTCCATCTCCTTCCCCCTTCCCTCTTTTATCATTTATTATTCTTCCTCTATTGAATTTACAGTATTCTCAACCTTCTTCTTCCGCATTCTAATCATCTCTTTCACTCTCCTCTCAGTGCAACATCTCTTTTCATCTTTTTCTCCTTCTATTTTTCTCTTTCTTCTCACTCAGCCCACCTTCTCCTTTTGCACAATCTCTTTTCCTTCATTTTTTTTTCTTTTCCACTCTTCCTCATCATCTTCTATCTACTCCTTCCTCCTTCTCCTCCTCCTCCTCCTCCTCCTTCTGCACTATCTCTCTCCTCTTTCTTTTCTCCTCAAAACTCCACCACGTACTCTTTCTCCTTTTCATAATTCACCTTATCTATCTTTTTCACCTATTTATCATCATTTTCCCCATCCTCCTTCTCTTTATTCATATACTTATTCTCTTCTTGTACAATTTTTTTCTCCCTCTTGTTCGCCAACTTTTTCTTCTTCTTTCTTCCTCATTCTGCTAAGAATAGTACTCTTTCCAATCAACTTCCTCATACAATCCCTTCACTTCTTCTCTTTCTCAATCTTCTTCTTCTTCTTCTTCTTCTTTTTCTCCTTCTTCTTTTTCTCCATCTTTTTCTTCTTCTTCTTCTTCTTCATCATTTCCATTCTCCTCTAGGAAAAGTCAAGTCTTCCAACTTCAAGTAGCAGTCTTCAACTTCTCTCCTCTCACAAAAGCTGAAAAGTTACAGAATTCCTTTTTTCTTTCAATCGTTTTCTGCCCTGAAAGTTGTCTGTCTACTCCGAGAGCAGTTCAACACAAACTCTTTCTACTCTTCCTTCACTCCTCCTCCTCCTCCTCCTCCTCCTCCTCCTCCTCCTCCTCCTCCTCCTCCTCCTCCTTCTTCTTCTTCCTTCTTCTCTTCTTCTTCTTCTTCTTCTTCTTCTTCTCCCTCTTCTTCTTCTTCTTAAACTTCGTCTTCTTCTTCTCCTCTTCACTTTTCAAACAGTTGTCGGTAATTGGTTCTAATTGGCCCACTTCGCGTCACATCACTCCGCTACGCTGTTGTCAAGTTTTCGCGTCAACTGATTTATTTTCAATCGACGTTTTTGCTTCCCCTGTTCTTCTTCTTCTTCTTCTTCATATTTTTCTTCTTTTTCTTCCTCTTCCTCATTTTCTATTTCTTCTTCTTCTAATTCTCCTTCTTCTTCTTCTCATCCTTCATAGATACTGTTATCTTCTTCTGAGTTAATTTTTACACATTTTCTCGAATTGATATTTCTGGACAATGCAGCAAGAACAGTGGAAGTAGTAGATTTGGACTCAAGAAGTAGGATAGCAAAGCAGAGTAGACCAAAGAGTGAGTAAAGGAGAAGGAGAACTGGAAGAAGTGAGAGAATATGAATTAGGAGAAGGAGAGGAGGAAGAAGAAGAAGAAGAAGAAGAAGAAGAAGAAAAGAATACAAGAACACCGATTAGTACATTCACAGTGATAGCGCACTGGATACAATAGTTAAATATTATATGCAATTTAAAAAAAGGAAAGTATACGCAATTTTCATTGATTATGAATCGG